>NC_048596.1:14178525-14423525 GCF_003668045.3 Cricetulus griseus
ATATTCACCACACAGAAAGGGGGGAGGAGAAATATTAAAAGTATTATTTTATGTGTATGAAAGTTTGGCCAGAGTGCATGTCTGTGCACTAAGTACATGAAATGCCCATGGAGGCCAGAAGAGGGCGTTGTGTCCTCTAGGACAGATGTTTGTGAGCTGTCACGTAGGTGCTGGGAACTGAACCTGGGTCCTCTGGTAGAGGCTCATACACAGGTGCACACGTGCGCGCGCACACACACACATACACACACACACACATTTTTAAGAATGCTAAGGTGTGTGTGGGAGTGTGTGTGTGCTGGAGAAATGGCTCAGAGCTTAAGAGTACTGGCTGCTCTTCCAGAGGTCCTGAGTTCAATTCCCAGCAAACACATGATGGCTCACAACCATCTGTGATGAGATCTGGTGCCCTCTTCTGGTGTGCAGGCATATATGGAGGCAGAATGTTGTATTCATAATAAATAAATAAATCTTAAAAAAAAAAAAAGAATCTCAAGGGGGAAGTGGGGGAATGGCTTAGAGGGTAGGGATGTTTGCTGTGCATGTGTGAGAACTTGAGTTTAGAACCTTAGCATTCGTGTACAAAGCCAGATGTGGCTTCATGCCTGTAACCTCAACACTGGGGAGAGCAGGGACAGGAAAAGCCAAAATCCATGGGGCTGGCTAGCCAGCATAGCCGGGGTGTGGGAGGGTGGGGGTGGGGTGTGTTGAGTTTCAGGTTCAGTGTGAAAAACTCTCACTCAAGGGAGTGAGGCGAAGAATGACAGAATAGAACACCTACCTTGATGTACACACGCTCACCCCAGTGAGCACGCTCCCCACCCCCACCCCCACTCCCCACACACAGAGAATTCATTGAGGCTGGGCTTGGTGACACCTATAATCCCAATGCCCAGGAGATTGAGGAAGGATGGAAGAGGTCATCCTGGACTAAATTCAAAGAAAAGAATCCCAGGGAAGGAAGAATAGCATGTTTTATTAAATGCTCTGGATAGGCTCACTAGCTGTATGACCTTGAAAAAATGGGAATGAAAATCATGGTGACCAAGGGTTGAGTGTGAATGCACATCACTGGTGAGTGACTTTGAAAATGCTGTCCCTCTTACTGGTAAGGTCCCTTTCTGTGCTGGTTTGAATACCCCCCCACACACACAGTTGCATATATTTGAATACCTCGACCCTAGCTGGTGGAACTGTTTGGGAAGGATTAGGAGGTGTGACCTTGTTGGAGCAGGTGTGTCATTGAAGATGGGTTTGAGGTTTCAAAAAGCTCACACCATTTTCGGGTAGCTCTCTTTCTCTGCCTCATGGTTGTTTTCTCAAGGTGTGGACTCTCAGGTACCACTCCAGCGCCATGCTTGCCTGCCTGCCTGCTGTCATGTCCCCAGTCATGATGGTCGTGGACTAACCCTCTAGGACAGTGAACCTCAAATTAAATGCTTTCTTTTATACATTGCCTTGGTCATGTCTTGTCAGCAATCTAAAAGTAGCCAAGATGCATTATGTTCTAATATTTTATTAACAGAACTCAAGCACTTAGGAGGTGGAGGCAGGAGACCCAGGAGTTTAAGCCTCAACTACAAATTGAGCTATATGAGACTATCTATACTATCTATAGATTAGTAAATAACCAACCCTACACATTTTAAGATGATAACTGAGTCCTTAGCTTCCAGAAGACCATAGTTCTTCTACTCCCATTGAAGGCAAGTTTGAGCTTTGTCCAGCTTGGCCTGGGTCACATGTTCTGCCCCATTGTAAACCATGAATGAATGGCCCTGAGCTAGCTATCATCTTCTTCAGATCAATATCCTCCTTTCTCTTTAGAGGACATTCACCATTTCTAGATTGGTGGCTGCAGCCAAGCTTTTTATTGCTTTAAGAAGTTAAATAAATGAGCAGAGCTAACAGAGGTGGGGTGGAGGCAGGAGGAAGCCTTCCAGCTGTAATTTATGGCTCAGATCAGCCTGCTTCCTGAGCTGTGGAGCCCGAGGCATCCACAGCTGATTGTGGATCAGCCAGAGGAGGAAGCCCACAGCATCTTCCCTCCTGGGCGTCTGGCTTTCAACCCGGAGCTACTGAAGTGGTGTCTGTAAGAGAGCATCCCCCACCCACCCAACCCCCACACACACCTAGCATGAATGAGAGCAGCCCAGAGTGGGGCTGGTGGCAAAGATCCGGGGTTTGCCATCTGTCACCTCTCAAGTAGGACTTTATGAATGTCTCAGAGGGCCATGCAGGCTGGCCTTTAACCCTGCTGAGTTAGAAAACTGCCTGGCATGGTGACACATACCTTTAATCATAGCACTCAGGAAGCAGAGTCAGATGGATCTCTGAGTTCGAGGCTAACCTGGTCTACCCCACAAATTCCAGGACAGTCAGAGCTACACAGAGAAAAACAAAGCAAAAACAAACAAACCCACACACAAACAAAACAACAGAAGAAAGCGAGCAAGCTGAAGTCCATACTGCAGTTGTCCGAGAAGCCCTCTGACCCTCCCAAGGTCACTGAGATATGCCCACAGAGGTCAGTGCTGTCAACAGCTGGTGCTTTCACAACTCTACCATCAGATGGTGTGGTTTGTGACCGCTCAGTGTCACTGCCCACCAACAATTTGGCCAGCACCATGTACGTTTCATTCCATACCCAGGCTTTGTCTACCACTGTCCTTTTGTTTGGCATTTGATTCGGGGTCTCACTATATGACCATGTAAGTCTCAAACTCACAAGCAACCTCCTGTCTCAGTGTTGTGTGACTCTATCCTTTGGGAGAAGTGAACAAATGTCTGCTCACCCCAGAAGGGGAACTGATGGCAGACCAAGTATGGATGTCATCAAAGTCCATCTTGGTGAACCAATGAGTTTTAGTGAGTGAGTGAGGGGTTACTTACAGGAGCAGAAATTACTTCAGACAGCCACATCACCAAAACCCATCCCAGCATGGGTAACAGCTCACAAAAGTTACAAGTGGGTCACCTGCAGGAAGCTTAATTCAAAGAATGTCCTTTCCAGGTAGGTAAGCTGATCTGAGCCTCTTTTGGGCAGCTTGGCTGGTCCATGCTTCTTCCAGGAAGTTCTGTCCTTACAGCTTATATATGCTTGGGGAAGGGAAGAGCCTAGTGGATCTGATCAGTTTCGGGGACTTCCTGAAGCCTGTGAGTTGTACACTTCTTGTGTTCAAAGCTCTACACAGGGCGGAATGTTTCACCTCCGCTTAGAAGAGTGACTCTCAACCTCCCTAACAGCTGCAACCCTTTATACAGTTCCTCATGTTGTGGGAACCACCAATCATAAAGTTATTTTCATGCTGCTTTATAACTATAATTTTGCTACTGGTATAAATTGTTTTGGTTTGGGTTTTTTTGTTTTGTTTTTGTTTGTTTGTTTGTTTGTTTGTTTTTGAAACAGGGTTTCTCTGTGTAACAGCCCTGGCTGTACTGGAACTCGTTTTGTAGACCAGGCTGACCTCAGACTCAGAGATATGCCCGCCTCTGCCTCCCAAGTGCTGGGATTAAAGGCGTGCATCACCACTGCCCTGAGCTAATGTTATAAATCATAATATAAATATCTGTGCTTTCTGATGGTCTTAGGTGACCCCTGTGAAATGATTGCTCAACCCCCAAAGGGGTCATGACCCACAGGTTGAGAATCCATGACTTATGAGAACCTCCTGTTATTTCATCTCCTGTCTAACATCTAGGTCTTAACTAGCTTCCCTCAGAGATGAAAGGTTTAAATTAAGAGGATTCTGCTACATAACAAAGCCTTCTGAGCACTGGGATGACAGTCAGAACTACCATACCCATCCCGTGCCACTGGCCTTCCCCACAGCAGCTGAATGGAAGTCATTCAGTCTCTCTCTGTTTCCACCCTCCCCCAATCTCCCTCTCCCTTCTCTTAGCCCCCTCTTCTAGGCCAGTCAAACCAGAGTTTCAGCCCTCAGCCTTAGTACCCCATACCCCTGGCCTTTGTCCATTCTCAATGGCTTCGCCAACCAGTCACTGAAAGGCAGGGCTGGAAGGGCCAGAGTCACTCAGCAGATACCCTGCAACTGCTGTCTGGGCAGCCCAAGGGCAGGGAACCCCCCCCCCCACACACACACACACTGGTTCCCTCCTGCCTGGATACAAAGGTGTAAGATTCACTTGGCCAGCGCCTGAGGTCAACCCTGTGATATCACCTGGGTTATACTCGATGGAAAGACTGTCCAAGCCATAGGTCAGGCCGATGAGCCCACTAATGACTGTGTCCTGGCCCAAGAATTAAGGAGGACCTTCAGGACATCTCAGAGATACCAGTGAGGAACACCAGAAGCAGAAAGCCTGGATGTGGATACAGGCTCCTGACGGACACAGTGATGCTCCTGACTGACTGGATGGCCTTAGCTGTCCCTGCCCCTGCTTTCCTCAGGGGACTTAAGTTTTCTGGGCTTTAGTCTCTTCTATAATATTAGAATCATGGTCACATCCTTTCTTTCTGAGTTGACTGAGTATATGAGCCAGACTCCTAGCACGTTCTTCTTGCTGGGAGACTGGCCTCAGCAACATTCCTGCTGGGCTTCTCACAGGCTGTGCTATGCTAACCAGTCTGGCCACTGCCACGGCCAGGAAGGAGGGCCTTTGAGGAACCATCTTGTATGTACCCATGGAAATCATTTTAATTTGGGATCCCAGAACTAGACTTTTTGAATCCTGGAAGAACTGATAAGCAGAGAGATGAAGGGAACTTCCCAGGGCCACACAGTAGATGCTAGCTGCAGTGCTGAGGTTAGTCAGGGGCTCCCGACACCTTCCAGAGTTCTTGCTAGTGCATCACTGCTTTGAGGTAAAGAATGATGTAACAACTAAGATGTTCCAGTTTGCTCAGTGCCAGCCTAGACTCTGTGTCGGGCTCCTCAGACTCATCACCTCTTGGTGGGTGACAGTTACCCTGTCAGAGAGCCACTACAGCCCGTGAAGAGCACGACCAGGACTCACACCCATGGCTGCTTGGTTAATTTCCCACATGACGTGTACCGTGAATGTCCACTGACAGACCCCATGACCTGAGCTGGGACCCTGCCCCCACCATACCTCACTCAGCCTGGCCAGGCTTGGGTTCTTGCTCTGGAATGTCAGTGTTGGTCTGGCCTGGGGACAAGCCACTCAGCACCAGCCACTTGTGCCAAGTGGTTTTGGCCAGACATGGGCAGGCTGGGTGCCTCTGATGTCCACCAACAATCAGGATGAACCCCTGACAAGTTAGTTCCCTGCAGGCTTCCCTGCAGCAGTCAAGATGTCGCTGTCATTCCACCGAAAGACTTCTTTGTCTGTGGCCCACGTGTCCTCTGCCCCAAGCATCACTTGCTCTCTTTTAGCATGAAGAGGCCTCTGCTCATAGAGGTGCGAGTGTCTGGTAGGGTTCAGGGACCTCTCAGCTGGCTGAAGCTTGTCTTTCACTGCCTTGTCTTTCGGACACCATCCTGACAGCCACTGCGCACAGCCCTGCCCAAGTGATGGCTTTTCTTGGTTCCCGCCTAGCTTGAATCCTTACGACCCAGGGAACCTCTGCCTGCCCCCAAAGAGCCCTTTTGTCCATGCCTGGCCACCACCCTCCTTCCTTTTCCTCTCCTGCCTCCCTCTCTGTCTCTCTTAATCATTTTTTTCCCTTCCATCCTTGGGGGGAACACAGAATGTGCCTCGTATGTTAGTTGAGAACCCGGTGACCGTTGGGATTGGATTCACCCATCTTATATATTTTGAACACTAGAAATGGATCCTGCCACTCACTCATTTACAGCTCCTTCCTCTAAACAGCTTTGGTGTCCCCACTATAAACAGAGACAAAGTGTCCAGAGGGTATGTCGTGTCTTCCTCTTCCGGAGTGTCACACCGAGAAGTCCTCCTGTTGTCAGGTGGTTGGGGAACTGGCATCTGGGACGGTGCCCAGCACGGGTGCTGCTCATTAGTATTGATTTTCTTCTCTGTCACTCCCTGGTTGGAGGTTGGAGACCTTTGCAAATCCACAGGCTCCAGAAAGAAATGGCTGGGAGTTAACTGCAAAGGGGGAATTGCAAAATGCTGGCATCTGCTAAGGTCTGGTCTTGTTGAATCTCGCCCCATCTTGCCTGGGCGTGGATTTGGTGTGGAGAAGTTGACTCTTGGTTGGGTGCCTGGTGATGGGCAATAGACTTGGGCTGTCTGACCAGCTTAGAAGATTAAACCGTGCTCCTGTTTCTCCGACACTGTGACTCAGTTGTGACCACCCAATGCCAAGTGTGCTTTCTCGTGCCTTCTTCTCTTGTCTCGCTGCGCTTGGGCCTTGGCTTCTGGACATCAAGCCCTGTTGTTTTTCTCATTTCATTCATCTGTTTGTTCATTCAAGTATTAACTGAGTTTCTGCTCCCAGTCACTGTCAACAGAACAGGAGAAAGTCCCTGTCTGTACAAGGCTTTTATTCCAATAGTTTTCCCAGCCCCCACGGTGGCCCAGGGTAGTGTTCCCACTGAAATCTTCTTTGCCTTGTCTCCAGTATGAGGGTGCATCCTGAGGATTTCCAGGGCTACTCAAGAAGGGTCATTGGTCTGGCAAGGGCTGGATGGAACATCCAAAGGAGGTCCTGGTATGGGATTGGGGGACATGCTACGATGTGACAAAGTGTCTCCGTGTTGGCCAGCGGTCTCCTTGTCATCTGCTGTCTTGCTCTGCATATCCATGGACTCCCCCAACCCTGGCCTTCTCTCTTTCCTCCTGGCTCCATCCCTCTGCTCCTTTGGTCTTCTTGTCCCCTGTTCTACTTTGACTGTGTTCTGTCTGTTTAATCCAAGGGTCTTCACTTATGCCAGTATTTCTTCCATACTGAGGGAGGGGTCCTGCCTCCCCCCACCTTTCAGATAGGGCCAGGCCTGGGCTCCCATGTGCCCTGGCTGGAGCACACTAGCTCTCATACATTCTTATTCTAGTTCTTGCTTCAGCAGGGGACTCCCTGTCTCTGGACAACAGGCCTCTTGGCCTGACCTAATCATCCTAGGATTCCCTTTCTCCTCACCCTTCAAGCACAGCCTTCCAGCCTACCATGAACCTCACTCTGACAAGGCCTGTCCAACCTCTCTGGATTCCCTCGCTCCCTGTATTCAGGCAGCCCTGCCTTCATGCAGCTTCCACAGTCACCATGCTTGAGCAGACCCCTTCCTCGGAGTTTAGCTTCCCATGGCTTCAGGTTCTGTCTGATTCTGTCATAACACTGTTAGCACCTGTTACTGTTCTCAACTTGTCACTAAGAACTAGTCCTGCAGTCTGTGTCTAGGAATGCGACTCTGTGGTACAGGTAGCGTGTGGCTGGGGAAGGTAAGGCTTGTAAGGGGGACTGCTCTGTTGTGAGGTAAGGGTCTGGACCTCTTCTGTGGGCTAGTGAGGATGAACCTGGCCTTGTTAGGTGAAGGGCTAAGACTTTGTTAGGTGAAGGGCCTAAGACTTATTCTTTGGGTAGGATAGATTCCTTCAGGGCTCCAAAGGAATGACCAGCCCTGCCAACCTGAAACCTGAATTCAGTGCTCATTGTTTTTGGCTTATTTAATTTGGTTAACTGCTTATTTAATTTACTAATGGTTTGCATGGTACATTAATTACTTTCCCATTGCTGTGATAAAACACCATGATCAAGGCAACTTAGAGAAGGCAGGGATTATTGGGGGCTTACAGTTCCAGAGGGGTAAGAATCCATCATGGCCTTGAACAGGAAGGAGCTATGGTGGCTGGAGTAGCAAGCTGAGGCCTCCCATCCTTAACCACAGGCAGGAAGAGAGAGCAAACTGGTAATGTCTCCAGGCCCTGGTGATGCAGTCCCTCCAACAAGACCATACTCCTGAGCTTCCTCAAACAATCCCATGACTGGGGACCAGGTATTCAAATGCCAGAGCTCATGGTGTTCTCATTCAAATCACTACACATGGGTACTGAAATTATTGGCTGGATGACTGATTAGTGACTGATTGTCAACAGATCAGTTGGCTGGTTAGGTTTTCTGTTTAATCTGTGTGTGTGTGTGTGTGTGTGTGTGTGTGTGTGTGTGTAAATGGAGGCTCATGCATGTCACAGTATGTATGTGGAGATTAGGATAACTTCTGGTGTCAATCCTTGCTGTTTGAGAAAGGGTCTCTCTTCTGTTGCATGCACCAGGCTAGCTGGTCTATAAGCTTTTGGGGGCTCTCTTGTCTATCTGCCACTCGACATAAAAGTACCAGGATTGCAGAGTTGCACTTCCATGCCCAGCTTCCGAACTCAGGTCCCCTCACACCTGCATGGCAAATACTTGAGTCTCATTAAATAACCCTGGTGGGCCTCAAACTTCCAGCCATCCTTCTGCCTTTGCCTCCTAAGTGTTGGGATTATAAGCTCGCAGCACCACACCTTGATGCCAGTTGGTTGTTGTTTTTCATTATCAGTTTTGGTTCTGTTGTTTTGATTTGACAAAGTCTCACAGGTCTAGGTTGACCTGGAAAGTATACAGCCAAGGATAACCTTGAACTTCCAATCCTCCTGCCTCCGCCTCCCAAATGTTGAAATTGCAGGCGTCTGCCACCAGGACTGGTGTATAAAGTGCTGTGGATGGAACCCAGGGCTTCTTGCACGCTAGGCCACTTTCTACTAACTGAACTACATCCCTAACCCTGAGTAGTGCTTCTCAGCCTGTGGGTCACGACCCCGTTGGGAACCCTCTGTCTCTGAAAATATTTACATTATAATTTGTAAAATAGCAAAATTACAGCTATGAAGTAACAGTGGAAATAATTTTATGGTGGGGGGGTTACCACATGAGGAACTGTATTAAAAGCCTCAGCATTAGGAAGATTGAGAACCGCTGCTCTAGATATTTTTGATATTGGCGGTGCTTTTAATGGATGAATGGGTTGAGAGATGGATTGTTTTATTTTAGCTCCCTGTTGCCTGGCTGGCTGACTATGTCTCCCATGATGCGGTGTTTGAGCCCCCCTCCGCTCTTAGCTGAGCTGACCCTATCTGGCTCATCATATCTAACGACCTCTCTCCTCGTTGTTCACAGGCACTTGTCCGGCTGCCTCCCCACATTTCACAGTGTGATGAAGTCTTTCGGTTCTTTGAGGCACGGCCTGAGGATGTCAACCCCCCAAAAGAGTGAGTAGTGGCTTTCACCACTTCTTCGTGATTGGGGGGTGTGGGTCAAATCGGAGAACAATGGGAGGCTGGGGATGTGGGAACCTAGCAGAGGGCGAGCTAGAAATGCTGCCCAAATAAGGCTGCGTCCAAGAAACAGAGATTGTAACTCCCAGCACTACTAACGCAGAGGATTGCAGCAGGTAATCTCCCTGTAAAGGTCTGTCTATCAGCAGCAGCATGCACACAAGGGAGGCATAGTTCATATAACTTTCAAAATCAGGAAACTTACTATCCTTATTTTTTGTTGAAATGAACATTTTTGCATACACCACATACAAAATGCACACATACACATATACATAATTAATTTTTAAAAAAAGAAATGAAAGCCAGTCATGGTGGCACACGCCTTTAATCCCAACACTCGGGAGGCAGAGGTTGACAGATCTCTGTGAGTTCAAGGTTAGCCAGGCCAACACAGTAAGATCCTGTCTCAAAAGAGGGCAGGGAGGTTATACCTAGGTGATACAGAGCCCTACTCCCTATGATGGATAGGGAAGCAGTTTTCAAACAAGCCCACACTTTCTGCCGCTCCAGGTGGCCTCCCGTCTGGAGACTGTGTGGTCCTGGTTCTTCTGTCTTCTCTGTCCTTCCCACCCTGTTCTTCTCCCTTCTTCACACCCTAGGGTAACCATGGCCCTGGGTCCCAACCTGCCATTGCTTGCTCCCAGCTGATGATCTCTCCTTCTCTGTCATAATGATGGGGAGAGCACTGCTCCTGGGTGGTGGAACGTCACGTCAGATGCTTAAAGGGAAAGAGGGGAGTGTTAGTGGTTGAAACCCGAGAGCCCCACCTTTATCCCAGCCCCTGCTCCTTGCCAGTCAGCTAAGTAAATGGGCCCAGTTCACAGAACCGATGCTGTATGATAGACTAGCCTGGTGCCCACCCCCGAAGCTCCCTCCCAGGAGCTGTAGCTCCCACACAACAGCCTGGGTGGTGAGGAATGACTGTTCTGTGTCACACTCTGGAGTCAGTCACTGTCACCTAAGGCTCTTGTGCAGCTTCTAGAATTCTGTTTTCTGGTCTCTAGCACAAGCTAACCCTGAGTACAAGGTGGTGGGCAAAAGGGCCCCTGAGATAACCCCGTCAGCGCCACTGGCATGCAGTAAGTGCTCACCCTATTGTCTGCAAAAGCCTGGGAACAGAATGGACTGTGACTCCGGGCATGTTCTGCCTTGCAGAGCACAGCACAGCAGGAACAGGGGGAAAAGCATTTGGCCTTTTATGTCACCATGGAGACAGGAGCTTGCTGCCTCCTTCTTGAAGTAGTACTGGATCGACCTGTGGCCCAGGAAGTGTGGCAGGCTGTGAGATGAGAGTTCAAAGGGGTTCTCTAGCCCTGACCCATCCCAGCACTGCCTCGGGACCCCTCCTCCCTCCCCAGGGAGAGACTCATGTCCCACTTAGTCTGCTCACTCTGAAAAAACCCAGGCCTCTATATGCTCTGGGCCGACTGCCTGATGATGTGTTAGCCAAGTGCCTGCCCCTCCCTCTGAGGGCTGCTAACCTTCCTAGGCCACTGTTCATGCCCCTGCCCCCCATCCTGAAACATAAATATGGATCAAGTAACAGAATATTTTGACTTGTGGCAACTCTGAAGAGAGTTATCAAATTATCAAAGTCTGTGCATTGCATTGGAATGTTACAGACAACCTGGCCTCTTTCAAGCATGCTGCTGTGGGGGATCTTCCGTTCTGTGGGCTTGGGGTGGTCTTTGCCACCCCGTAGGGAAGACAAGGTCTGAACTGTCCAATGTTAGGGGGAGGTGGGCAGTAGCTAGGTTTCAATCCCCTCATCAACCACTATGGTGACCAGATGTGCTCCTCCTCCTCCCCCTCCTCCTCCTCCTCCTCCTCTCCCTCCTCCTCCTCCCCCTCCTCCTCTTCCTTCTCCTCCCCCTCCTCCTCCTCCTCCTCCTCCTCCTTCTCCTTCTTTTCTGAGGCAGGGTTTCTCTGTGGCTTTGGAGCCTGTCTTGGAACTCACTCTGTAGACCAGGCTGGCCTTGAACTCACAGAGATTCACCCGTTTCTGCCTCCCTAGTGCTGGGATTAAAGGATTAAAGGCGTGCACCACCACAGCCCGGCCCCAGCTGCTGATCTTTAAGACCAGTGGTCTGGCACAGAAAGGATGCTCTTCTAGACTCCGTTGATGGACTTGTCACAGAGCAGGCCTGGTGCTACATCCCTCCACATCCATCCAGGAAGGTTGTTCTAGGGTTGTGATCCACCCCCCACTATGAACACACTGGCCCATGCACGTTTCCACACCACAGGGAACAGACTGCTCTGCTAAAGGCCCCTGACTTACCCCTCAGTTCCAGGCATTCTCTGTAGTTCCTTTGCATCAACTCTCCAGCTACCCCGTCAGCAAACCCTGCGGGTCTCCCTTCCTTCAGCAAAGCTCCACCCTTGCAAGGCCTGAGTCTAGCCGTCTTCTTGGCTGCCCTGGGACCAGCCGGTCACCATCTGTTCTGGGGATCATTTGCCTCCTGTTTGGTCTCCCAATTCTCCCCAGCTTCCCTGTGATCAGACCATGTGACCCCCATGTTCAGTCTTCCTGTCATTTACAGACTAATCTGTCACCTCCCTCTGGTCACACCTATCCCTCCTCCTCATCCAGCTCTGGTCATTCAGCCCTGTATTCCACTCTCTAACCTGCTGGCCGTGCACACTTAGAGCCTACTGCTCTTCCCGGGCATGGGACTAACATTCCCTTGTAGCTATGTGTTCTTGGAATGCTAGCATATAAAAAGGTGTGTGTGTGTGTGTGTGTGTGTGTGTGTACATGTGTATGCGACACATACATGCACGTTCTTGTGTGAACCTTCTGATGAAAGAGGAGAGCAACAGAAAGAGAAAAATGTCCATCTTACCGCCTTGCCCCACACAATATCATGTCATTTACATCTCGGGCCACCTGAGGAAGAGTCTCTCGCCTAGTTAGCCCCACACAGCCCCACACAGCCAAGAAGCAGGGAGGCACATCTTAAAATGCAAGAATGTTACCTTAGATGCCTGAGAACAGGCTGCCCTCAGACCTCCCCCCAGGCCAGGCCCCTGGCCTTGTAGTCACAAGGGTTAGCAGGCAAGGAAGGCTCATGATGGGGCTTCTGTGGACTCTGGGGAGCCATGTCTACATGGACTGAGGAGAGAGATGAAGATAATTGATGTCCTTGGCACTAGGGATGCAGTCCAGTGCTGGCCAAGCATGCATGAAGCTATGGGTTTGATTGCACTAGGACTGTGTCAAACTGTACGGTGTTGACTCCGAGAACACTGTGTGTGTTCAACTGCACAGTGTTGATCCCACTAACACTGTGTCAAACAACTGTGCAGTGTCTCCCTCAGCTATAGTGTAAGTTCAAAGACACGGGCTACATGAGACCTTGTTCTCAGAAGGAAAAAAAAGGGCTGGATCAGCAAGGCAGCTCTGTGGGTAAAATCCTGGTGACCTGAGTTCAATCAGGCGACCTGTGTGGTGGAAGGAGAGCTCTGATCCCGGCAAGTTGCTCTCTGAGCACCACATCCACACCATGGCACAATGCCTGTGTACACACCCACACACAAATAAATAAATAAGATTTTAAAATTAAAAAAATTAAAAGCCACACTTAAAACTAGACAGAATTCAGTTCAGTCATACCCTGGGAAGGGCTGAGTTCGTTCTGACAACCAAGATGAACCTGGACAAGTGGGGAGTGTGTTACCTGTGCCCCGATCCCATTCCACATAAACACGACCCACTTGCCCAGGTCAGTGCTTGGGCCACGCGTGCTTACTCAGCACTCTTGTTTGCTTGGCTTCCCATAGGGGACCTTTCAGGCAGTGAGCTCTGGGCTCTAGCCGCTCAGGTCACTCCTCCCTGCCCAGCCTGCCAGGACTCTGAAGAAATTCTTGAAATTTCGTGGGACAGGCAGAGCCCTGCTAAACTAGTTTTTGTTCTTCAGCCTCAGGGCCACAGAGCCCTCTGTTGAGGCCCTGAACAATGTCCCAATGTTCACAGAGATTCGAGGTGGGAGGCGGTGGGGCTTGGGTAAATGAGAATCATCTTGCCTTACCGCCCCTGCCGCCCCCCCCCAAGCCTGCCTCGAGGTCCAACTTCTGTCTGACTCAGGGGGCTTATGTGTTGCTGGAAAGTCCCTATCCCAGCCCACTTTGCTGTCCATGAGGTCAAGTCCACCCCTAGCACCCTTGCCGCCACCACCAATCCCACCCTTGGCACCCACCCTAGCATCCCTATGGTGGCTCTGCCCTTGGGACACAGGATCAGGCATAGAGGGCGGTAGTCTTAGGCCGAAGTCCAGAGCACTGGATGTGGGGACAGGGACAGGCTGTCTCAGGGGACAAGCCAGCATACAGGGGTGAGGCTTTGCAGGGAAGGGGGTACAGAGCCGGTGGAAAGAATGAGTGAGGTGGGGTGCAGAGAGACTCACTGGAGATGGGTCCAGTCTCCTCCCATTTCCTTCTTGGCGATGGTGGTTCATCCGGGACCAGGGGATACAACTCTGAAGTCCCAGGAAGAGATGGGCCATCAGTACGTTTCCCCGTGGAAAAGGTGATGGGCTAGGGCAGAAGAAACTATCTGCCTTGCTTCAGACCGAACAGAAGACAGTGTAAGGCCATCTTGGCAGTGCAGCCAGGGTCCTGAGGGTTTGGGGTGACTGTTTTTGATGTCCTCACATGCTCAAGCCCATTGGAACTCCAGGCCTGTTTACAAGACATTGAGTCATCTTACCTGTGACATCTTAAGAGTCCAGGCTGCGCTGGCAGCAGGACCTTGATGGCTTCACAACATGACCTTCCCTGTCCTGTAAGTCCCACAGCCATAGCATGGGCTGGCTAGAGTGATGGAGGCAGAATGTGGAGCCTGTCCCAGGTGTCGCCCCCCCCCCCGTCCCCACCGCTCCCTGGGAGGGAAATGGAAGGTGGTAGAAAGAGCCATGGAGAGTATCTCTTGCAGTCTTCCTTTACTCCTTTGTATTTATTGAGCAGCTTCTGTATGCCAAGAGCTACACAGGCCAGTGAACTCAGGGCTGCCACTAGGTTGGAGTCTTGCATTAAATTAATTATAGAAACAGGACCAGAACACCCAGCTCTGCCATGACCTTCAGTGTCACTTCTCTTCAGATTCTCATTTTGTTCCTGGGTCCAAAGGGACCTCCCACCATGCTGCACAGATGGGAAAACTAATAAATGAAAGCAGAACTGGGTCTAGCTGTAGGTTAGTGTTTGGGGACATCTCACACGGCCCTCAGCTCTGGGATCTTCCCTTGGGTGGCTAGGAACCCAGCGGGTGTCTGGCTTGGGAACTGGGGTATCGAGCCAGCCCCACCCAATGCTGTGTCCTGGTTAGCTCTGTATCCTAGGCAGCTCTGCTCATCTGTCATCATTCATCTAGCCAGGGACATGGGCCACACTGTCCTTCTGCAACCCAGCCACTGCCGATGGCTAATGCACAGAAAGCCCCTTCATAGAAGTGGGCAAGACAGCCAGCTGGACCTGGGGGCTGTGGGTCCAAGAGAGGCATCTCCAGCCTGACAGGTGAGCCCCCCACCCCTAGGCATCTCCAGCTGGACAAATGAGCCTCCCTCCCCACAACTAGGTATCTCCAGCTGGACAAATGACCCCTGCAGGCATCTCCAGCTGGATAGTTTCTCCCCCACCCAGGTATCTCTAGATGGACAGGTGAGGGCCCCCAGGCATTTCTAGCTAGACAGGTGAGCCCCTTTCCCCTCAGAGCCCAAAGCCTCATTCTTACCATTGCTGGCTACTCTGTATGTAACTCCCTAGCTGGTGACCTCTCAGGGACAGTCCAAGTCAGAACTGAATGTCAAACTAGGCCTTAGGCTCTCTGAGGTGGGCCTTCTCTGCTGACACCAGGCAGCAGTTGACCACTTACATTGTGAGGCTGAGGGGCCAAAGTCTGAGGCACAGCTTAGTCTCTGCCAAGGGAACTCACGATCTGAGGGAAGAAAGAACATACAGAGTCTGGGCTCACCCTGTGAAAGTCATTGGGGCACCCACATGGCACCTAAGAACTGTTTAAGCCCCAAGGCCCCTGTAACAGTGACAGCTGCTGATCCAGTGCGGCAGGGAGAAGCGATTGTGTAGGCTCAAGGTTACCCACAGTGACAGGCCAGCCTGGTCAGGTGGCCAGAGGCTTCCATAAGGAAAAGGCATTCAAGCTGAGACTGAGGTAGAAGCAAGCTACTCAAGTCAGGTAGCAGGTGGGGGCACCCAGGTCAGAGGGAGTCTCTGCAAACCTCAGGACAGAGTCTGTCTCTGAACGAGCCTTAGAAAGCACTGTGAGAGGAGGTGACTGCAGTGACACTTTGACTTCAGGTATGGGGGACAGAATCTGGCATCTCTGGGTTCCCCCTAGCTCTGACATCACGTGGTATGGTCAAAAGTAGGTGGCTATTGAAGTGATCCAAGTATGCAACAACTCAGGTCTAATGGCTGTAAGAGCTGGAAAACTCATAGGCACAGCTCCAGAGCAAGGGACCAACTCTGTGAAAACCCCACGATCCTTCGCCTTAGCACTCTGTAAGTTTGAGCACCAACCTAACTCAGGGATGCTTGGAATCAGAGCCTCCCTTCGGATCTGTGTATATCTTTCGCCACTTGGTGGTAACACGGAGTATTACAGCCACCTGTAATGGTTGTTTAACTATTGGTATTCTCCTGTGATACTAGTGATCCCTTCTACAGATGGCAACTGGCTCTACCCTCCCCCAGCAAAGGCCCACGTCTATAGAGACCCCAAGGGTGCTTCTAGAGACCTATCCCCTGGCAAGAGCTCCTGGGTCTTGCTCTGAAATGAAACTCTATGGACGGGCGCCACCTGGTGGGCTCAGGATTCTCTGTGCTATCAGACATAGGGAGCCTGTTCCAGAAGCACCCAGACAAATGTACTCCTTTCTAACCATAGTCAGTCCCATCCTGCTCTCTAGCAGGTTGCCTGCTCACTTGTCACCGGGAGTGATGATCAGGTCCCACCCAGTCTAGACTTTCCATTGACAGGCTGTTAGCCTAAGGAGTCTAGCTCAGGTGAGGATCAGAGGAGGGGAGTTCTCCCAGTCGGCCTTCATACTGTATAATTTACATATTATAAAATTCACTTGTTTTCTCATGGTTCAGGATGTGGAACCCAGAACCCAGGACCTTGCATGTGCTCGGCGAGTGCTCAACCACTAAGCTATATCCAGCCTTTCAAATTGCTTTAAGTGTACAACCGATTTGATGGTTGGTGGCAGTTTCTGATGTGCAGCCATCGCCGCAATCCCATTTCAGAGCATTTTACCACTCTTTTTGAAAATTGTACTATTATTATTTTATGGGTATTTTGCTTGCATGTATATCTGTGCACCATCGGGTCCAGACCTAGTGATTCGGAGGACCCTATCATGCCCACCACTTGAGACAAAATAACCCCAAGAGAGATGGGCGTCTTGGCTTGTCATCTGTCACACCCAGGTCTTGCAGTTCACTGGGAGATGACGCCAGCAGGGAGGGAAGGAGGGGGCCACAGTACTGATAGTAACTAACACTCCTGCAGGAAGCAGCAACCCCAGCTACAGGCTGGCCTGCCTGGGCCTGACCACAGCAGTGCACAGCACCCCCCTTCAGCCCACATATGGCCCACTGGCACACAGCAATGGAAGAGTGTTCCAAAGGTCCGAGTGAGTGAGACACGGTGACCTTCCACTGTGCTAAAGGTGACTCTGAGCCCCACTAGTGGCCTATTCCCTCCCTAGCTCTAACCTCGGGGCCCTCTCTCACCCCACTCTCCTCTCCGTTCAGCCCCTCACCCTGATTTACCGCTCGCTCCTCTCTTCTCCTTGGCATCTTCCTCCCAGCTCTCACCCCCGGGTCCTCCACTCCCTGGAGATAAGGAGTGGGTGTGTGTCTTTCAGCCTGACACCCCATGGGTACTCAGCAGATACCAAGGGCCAAATAAGAGTACTCAGTGGAGCGGCTAGTTGGTGCTACTAAGAAGTTGACCCCCACCTAATGGAGAAGACTAGACTGGCACAGCCTCAAGGCTTGAGGTCAGCACTGCCTGGAAGAGGCCAGGACGCCCAGGACAAGTGACTGAGAAGGAGGAGGTCTAACACATTCAAAGATGTCCAGTCCAGGAGAGCAGGAACCTTGGAGAACCCATGGGGCCCATATACAGGGAAGGCCGTGTAGGGAGGGAGCAGCCTCCTGATTGACCTGTATAAAATGGGATTAAGCACCCTCTACCACACAGGCTTGTGGTGAGCCAAGCACCACCAAAGGCATGCTTTGAAAGCTACTTGATGGAAATGCTTGACAAACGTAAGGATCCTTTCAATTATGGCATTAGTAATAGTGACATTAATGATAGATTCTTCCCCCACCCCCACCCCCACTTTTGAGAAAGCAGAGCTTGAGGGAGGCAAGTCTACATGAGACCTAGAGCTGATAGAACCCAGTCAATTCCTGGAAACCAAGGCACAGAAAAGGCTGGTATTTCCTGTTCAGGCAAAGCCAGACCTGAAACCTAGGTCTTGTGACCCCAATACTGGACTGGTCATTGGGGTCCATCAGAGTTCCAGCAAGCCTTTTCCACTTGGGCACACTACAGAAATGTAGCATACACAGTTCAGTTGTTGAGCCATTGGGAAGCCCCCAAGCTGCCCCAGGGAGGCTCTTTCCCAAGTTTCCCCAACATAGGCCCTTGGCTGTGAGCCCCTGGCCTGCATTTTGAGCCCACTGTGTGGCATGTGGCAGCCGCCTGCCCCTTTGTGGAGCTGTCTCATTAAATCCACCTCTTGGCCTGCCACAGTGAAGACATCTAGACTTGGCATTCATTCCTGTTGCCTGGGATCCAGGAGCTCCCAAGAGGCCTGTCAGCGTCACAACAGAGGGGATTCCTGGGGACTATGACAGACGTAGGAGCAGCCATATCCTAGGGGTCTTGGAGACCCAGCTCTGTGACCCAGCAGTCCTGTGGTCTCAACAAAGTGGTTTTACCCACAGAGCCTGCATCTCTTCCTGTCTAGGAAGGTGGTCCATCGCTTCAGCCCGGCTACTTTTCCACATCCCTGCCGGGCTTATCCTCTCTAGCAGCCCCAACCTCCTCATCTCAGTGCTCACCTTTGGTTACCTGTCTCAGATGCTGCTAGCAGCTTACCTATGGATCTTGGCTTCCCTAAAAAGTCTCCATCCCGCTAACCACTGGGTCAGTGCAGAGTGGCCAGCAGTAGAGATGGAGGAGGAGGAGGACTGAGCCTATAAGCTAACTCCGAAAGTTTCTGTGCTCATTCACTTACTCTTTCTCCTCCAGGGAGGTGTGTCCTCTCAGCCTCATTACTTTGGAAATGATGATATTCAGAGCTGTGCATGACAGATTTTTTTCCCCCTGGGGAGACAGAACACATGTTTATTCATCCCAGATAGAGAGCCTATGACAGACAGATATCACCATAGTCCAACCTGGTGAACCAATGGGTTTCATTTGGGTCCCTTACGGGAGTATGGGTGAAGGGTTACTTACGAGGGAGAAGTAATTCAAAGACAGCTGCATCATTTGTGATGACAGTTCACAAAGCTGGGAGTGTAGAGCACACTGCACAGCCTTCAAGCAGCTCACCAGAGTGTCCCTTCAGGTGGCGCCAGGCTGCTTGCCCGATCTGTTTCTTGTTTGCAGTTTGGCTTGCCTGAGAGTGACTCTCTTTACTGTATACTCTTGGAGAGGGAGAGACCTAGTGCGTGTGGTCAGTTTCAGGAACTTCCTGAAGCTATTTGAGTTCCTTTCTGTCTGTCTTAAGGAGTTTCTCTGCAGGATGGAATGTTCCAATATAAGAGAAACTAGGGAAGAGCTGGGGTCAGAAAAGAAGTCACTGTGGTTGTCCTTTAAATCATAGTCCCAAATAAAAGGCTTCCTTTTCTGTGTTGACACTGAATTGAGTTGTGGTAAGCACCTGCCGTACCATGATTTGTTTGCATGCATGTGTGTGCGCGCATGTATATTTGTATTTGTTTTTTTAGATTAATTTTGTAACCCAGGCTGGACTTCAACTTTCAGTAATCCTCCTGTCTCAGCTTCTCAAGAGCTATGATTAGGGACGTGTGCCACTATGCCCAACTCTTGTTACACTTTTTGATGTAGTAGTCACATGCAGGAATGCTGAGTGGCCTTCACAGCTCCTGGTCACTGGTTAGTGCCAATCGTTACCATTGTCCTAGAGAAACCTGGCCAGCTCTAGTTAAAGTGCCACTAGGTACTGGGGGCAGAATTAGAACACATAGTGTCCCTGGAGGTCAAACACTTGAGAGGGCCCTTGTTAGGCTGAGCCTTAAAGGATGACACAGCAGAGAGAAAGAGGGCAGGTAGGTGTTCACCATGATCATAAGCACAGACAGCACTTAGTTTGCGGTCTTGCTTCCTTGTTCTAGCTGTGTGACACCAGGAGAATGTCCCAACCTCTCTGAGCCTCATCAGTAAAGTGAAACTGAAGTACTTGTCTTGAAGACAATGTCACGTGAATAGCATGAGGCCTGGCATGTCTGCACAGTTGGTGCTTATGTCTTTGTGAAGGAGGGTGTACGGCCTGGGAGATGACCGTGTGCCCTCCAGGGCCCCGGCCCGTCAGAGCTGTGCAGGTGGCCAAAGTGCCTGGGAAATGCTTGCCCACTGCCTTTCTCCCACCCTTTCTCATGGAGGCTGCGGCACCGGATTGGGTCAGGGCTGGGAGGTTAGGAGCCCACAACCAGGGATCCTTGACAGGCAGTGGTCCTGTTGTGTCTGTATGTCTAATGCACCACACGGACCAGAACATCTGCAGATATGCCTAGGGCAGTTAGAGAGAGGCGGAGCACCTTCTGCCTCCCTACTCTGTCACCTAAACAGAGAAACCAGACTGAGTTGAGACCCAGGCATGCCACTTACATCCCTTCCTGCCCCTCCTGCCCCTGCCCCTGCCCCTGTGTTTATACACCACCCCACCCCTGTCTGCTCCTGTCTGCTCTAAGGCCCCAGTATCCCCTCTTCTAAGAAACCCTCCCCAACCGCCCCAGGCCACTCTGACCTCCCACCCTGGGAGTTCCTATACGGTAAACTCTTGACAACGGTGTGTGTGTATCCAATCACAAGCTGAGTTCTTCGTTTTCTTTCCTTAGATGTTTGTCTTCACTCAGTAACTAGACATTGTTCACTTTAGGGCAAGACAGTTCCTTGCTTCGGGCATGGGGACGAGCCTGTAACAACCCCTCAGTTAAGATGTGGGTGAAGGATGTTGACTACATAATGGATGTGTGATGGATGAAGGGCAGAAGGGGGCTGATGGGTGGACTTGGATGGGTGATGGGTGGATAAATGGCAGAGAACGCAGTATGGATGGAAGATGGATGACGGTTGGAGGATGGATGGATGCAGGCTACATGAACAATGGACAGGAAAAGCCTCCAAACATGAAAGGGCCTCTTTGACATTCTCTATGGGGACTTCATAGCTGAACCCCATCATGGATCACCTATGGCCAAGAGGTAGCCCGCAAAGTCAGCAACAGGATGTCAGGTACCCTAAGGGGGAACCTGTACCACTCTGTGGCAGTGGGCCTGCCCCCAAGTCCCCTACCTAGGAGCTCAGCTTTGTGGTTCTTCCTCCCCAGCCTCATCCATAGTCTGATTGTCATAGTCCCCACTTGGTGGGACTCCCTGGAAGGTGCCTAGGGAGAATCAAGGTCTGTTTGTGCTCATGACCCTAAGTTGGCATCGTGTGTGATGGGGCTAGGGTCTTATAGCTCTATTTCCATCAGGGAGATCCAGCCCCTCTGTGAGCCCATGCTTTCAGTCGGGATCTTTTCCATGTTCCATTCCTTTCACCTTAGCCTAACACCATGCTTTGCATGCTTGACCCCCACAACTTTTTAAAGGAAGAATTGTTTCATCCCCTTTATACCTGAAGCCTCAGGGAGCTACAGAGTGGCAGGCAGGGGCTGGACCAGGCTTTGAACCCATCTGCTCTGCTGCTCTCCTTACTAGTTGCTCTGAGGCCCAGACATTGTGGAGCGATGCCTGAGCTTCAGACACACTCAGGGCCTGTGCCCACCATGGTAGGACAAGCCAGAGGAGGCAGGCAGGCAGACAGACAGACAGACAGCG
Source organism: Cricetulus griseus (assembly GCF_003668045.3). NCBI lineage: Eukaryota > Metazoa > Chordata > Mammalia > Rodentia > Cricetidae > Cricetulus > Cricetulus griseus. Next base: position 14,199,832 of record NC_048596.1, read on the forward strand.
CTTTGGCTTTTCTCTGTGGATAGAGCAGCAGACACTCTTTGGGAAGCTCAGGAGACAAAGCAAGCTCTGTCTGTGTGTGTGTGTGGGGGGTGTCTTCTGATGTCTGTGATGGTCATAGCATCCAGTCCCTCTAGGCATAGGCCGGAGGACCCAAGACCCCTTTCTTCCCCCAAGGAATTCAGTTCTTTCACCCAGAGCAGGAATCTGGCCTCTCTGAGCTAGCCACATGGTCACAATGGGGCCCATTCTAAGAACCCTGGAAGACGCAGGCTCTGCAGAGAAAGGCTAGATTCTTGTTGGACACAAGAGCTTTCAGTGCCACAATTTAGATCAGGGCACAAATGGAGGCACAGAATGGCATCCATGCCCCCTCTGTCTTGCCTGGAGGTCGCTGCCTCTGGAGACCATGCTGTGCAAAGGCTTTCAGAAGCCAGAACAGAAACCCATCTCCAGGCTATGCAGGGTAGAAAAATCCCAGAGCTCTACAGACCTCAGCTGACCCTGGGCCCCTTTGCTCAGACACTGTCACTCGGCTTCTAGAAGAATGTGTTTCTTCTTGCAGAATTGGAGTCACACAGCAGCTCTGTCTGCCACTCGGAGTAGCCTCCTTCCAGAAATGGGGAAATGGAAGCCCAGAGAACTTGTCGGTGTTTTTTAAAATGCCCCTGCCAATTAAGAAACACATCTCATCCAGGCAGTAGTGGCGCACGCCTTTAATCCTAGCACTTAAGAGGTAGAGACAGGTAGATCTCTGTGAGTTAAAGACCAGCCTGGTCTACAGAGTGAGTTCCAGGACAGCCAGTGCTACACAGAGAAACCCTGTCTCAAAAAGAAGAAGAAACACATCTCACATTACAACCCAACCTTGGGAGACAGACAGACAGACAGACAGACAGACAGACAGACAGATTACTAAAACTGACATTTCACCAAACAGCCTTAACCATAAATGACTCTAATGGTTTCTAGTCATTTCTACCCATTAGAAGCGTTTGTTGAGATCTTCACAGCAAGTTCAGAGCTCACTAACAAACAAAGGCTTATCATTTGAAAAGTGGAATTTGGCTGGGGATGAATGGTGGATGCTGCCAGTGGTAGCGTGCCTGCAAAGTGCTGAGATTACAGAGAGGATCAGGAGTTCAGAGTCATCCTCAGCTACATAGTGAGTTTGAGGCCAGCCTGGACTACATGGCATTGCCTCCAAAAAAAACAAAAAAAAAAAAAAAAAAAAAAAACATTCTTTAATTGATTAAAAAAGCCTATAAATACCAACTCTCCTGCTCCCTGTCTTCCAAGTAGCAAATACAGGTGTGCCCTACAACACCCAGCTGAAAATGAAAAGTTGAAAGTGGCTAGCTCAGGGCCACCAATCCTGATGATAGAGCGGAGCCCAGAACTAGGTTAGTTGATTTAGGGCCACATTGTCACAGCCTCTCTCTTGCCTCCATCTTCTAGCTATCTACCTTTCCTAGTCCCAAAAGTTTCCCTCCAGCTGGCCTCAGAACACCCCCCCTCCCTGTAGCTGATCCCTCCTGGGTTTCAGCTGGACCTTCAAACTCCATCCACCCTGTCCCTTCACCAGTCCAGAGGTCCACACTGCCAGATCAATTTTCCTTCTGTTGGAAGCTGCTGGTCCCTGCTTCTAGAGCCTTCCCCACTTCTTCCTGTTCTGCCCTTGGGTTAAGAGGCACCTTGAGGGTGCCCACCGTCAGCCCCAGGGTCTCTGTTGCACTCGGCTGTCTGGAAATGTAAAGCTCCCATTTTGTATCATGTAGCACTGGTGTCCACCTGTGTCACAGACCTGTGAACCAGGTTCTCTTGTGCCTACCTACAAGGGCCCTAAGGGCACACAGCAGCAGCTCCCAAAGCTTATAGGATGATGAGTGGTCAGGATCACCACAGTCTGTCTCTCCTGGGCTAGACTGAGCCCTCAGCCAAGGTTACATACAATGCAACCTTCCCCAGTCCACGTATTCTAAGGAGTGCCCATGTCCTAGCTCTCAAAGTCACCCCAAGTCAGCCATCTGGCACCAAGTCTGCTTCTCCTGAGCATGTCTTAGCAGTAGCCACAGACCTGCAGACGGGCACCCCAGGCCATGCAGCCAAAGTCAGCCAGCAGACAGCAGGGTGAGGACATCGGGATGGAAGTGCGAGCCTGTGCCAAGGCGCTCACTGATGGGAGGCAGGGGGAAAGGAGGGAAGCTGCAGACTGCTGCCAAATTCCACCTGCCAAGGATACAGCTGCCTTCATCATGGCCAACCCTGGGCTCAACCTCCCTGACTCTCTTCTCAGCTGCCTCAGCTACGCTTCCTGGCTTCGCTTTCCACTCTGGTAACCTTGATTGACAGTGTGACCACCTCCTTTTCCCAGCGAGAGCCCTAGCCTGCTAGTGCTGTGTCCTCTTTGCAGCCCAGGTCTTAGTAGGTCCTGGTGCAGTCCCACTGGAGCACTGTGGGTCAGGACAGTCAGTCTAACCTCAGGGTCCTGGAGATCCTGCCTCTTGCTCCCTTAGGACCCTAGTCTCCCCAACCATAAAGTGTATTAACACAAGCTCCGACTGTCTCAGCACTAGAGACCAAATGCTGGTAATCTCCAAGAATATGATATGGGGACAGGAACTGTTTTGTGTTACTTTTTCTCAGGCTGTGATAAAAGTTCACACAAAAAAGAAGAAGAAGAAAAGAAAGTGGCAATTTAAAGGTTTCTTTTGAGTCACAGAAACAGCCCATGGTGGCGGGCAAGTCAAGTTCCTAATCTTGAAGCGACTGGTGTGGGTGTGTGTGTGTGTGTGTAAAGTGACTGGTTACAATGTATACACACACACACACACACACACACACACACACACACACACATGAAATGACTGGTTACAATGTATACACACACACAGGAAACATTTGCCCAGCTGACTTTCCTTTTTATTCACCCTGGGGACCCCAGCCCGCCGGATGGTGTTGCCCATACTGGTTGGGTCCTTCCACCAACTGACTGAATGAAGATAATTTCCCCACAGCATAGCCAAGAAATCCCTCACAGGTGCACTGGCATCAAATTGGTGGTTCACACTAACCATCACAGGACTGAGGTGCAGAAGCAGGCAGCTAACACAAAGAGGCAAATCCCCCCATCCCGCCCTTCACTCCAGCCTCTCCATCCTTGCTACCACTAATACCAGATGTTTCTCTGGGATGCCCAAGGAAGAGCACAGGCCTCACCTAGAGAGGTCAAAGGGAAGAAGAAAGAGAAGCTGAAGCCTCACATACTGATGCATACCTAAATCCCAGGGCTCAGAAGTCCAAGGCAGGAGAATTTCCAGTTCAAAACCAGCTTGGGCTCTGTATGGAGACCATCTTTAAAAAAAAAAAAAAAAGAAAGAAAGAAAAAGCTCCCCAATAGACAATCCTAGTGGAATATGCCCATTCCATGAGTCACCCTAAAAATATAACCTGCCAGATGAGTCATGTATTCAAAAAAAGAGGGGACGGGCCTTGGGCTGGAAAATACAGCTCAATAGTGACATATATTCATGGGCTCATCAGCACCCGAGTTTTAAAGACTTTTTAAAAAACATTTATTAAATTTTAGTGTGTGTGACTCTCTGTATGTGATGCTACAGCATAAAATCAGGACACCTTTTGGTAGCCATTTCTCTCCTTCTACCATGTGGGTCCCTGGAGTCAAACTTGGTCCTCTGGATTGGCAGCAAGCCCCTTTGCCTGCTGAGCCATCGCCCTGCGCCAAGCATCCCAAGTGTAGAAGAGTCTTTGCCATCTGGCTAGAACTTAAAGGTGTGCCTGGAGGCTGGCCTCCTGGACAATCTCTAGTCTGTCAAGTCAGCAATTAACACTATCACAAGGCCATTCCTTTTCCAGCACACTTGCTGCTTAAATTCCTCCCCAGGGATAGGCATAAGTCCTGCCTATCTCTACCCCTAGGGTTCAGATGACAGAGTTCACTCTAGGGCACCAGTGCATTTATTGGGGTTACTTACAAAGCATAGGTTGAGGGTTACTTTCTGGAGTGTGGGTGCCCCCCAAAGGTCACACCAGAATGTCTTTACCCAACAGGGGTGATGGTGTTCCCATGGCCACGTAGATGGAGACCCTTCCCCTAGTCTTCACCTGCCTATATCTTCAAGCTCCTCCCTCGGGCCCTGTGCAGTTAGGACAGAGCTGTACACAGCAGGAGGTATGGAACAGTCAGACACTCAGAGGACAGTCTCATGGCCCTGCCCACCTTTCATGAGGGATGTAAACCATCAACAGCTGAACTCCCAAAGATGGCTGCAGTTTGGCTTCCAGAACAGTCCTGTACAACAACACCGAATACTGCATCCTCCCCCAAAGCCGAGAGTTGTTTCTGTGACTGGCTGTGACTGTCCTCATCCTGTGACTGGCTGTAAAGCTCAGGGCTGAGGTAGTTCAGGGTCACCACTGCAGCAAGCAGCCTAGTTTAGAACCAGAGGCTTCGGCCTCAATTGCATCTTCTCAGGAAGGGTCCAGAGATACACAGTGTGCCTCTGGGGGACCTCAGCCTTCTCTCCTACAGTCCAAGCTGTAGACCATAAGGAAACACTAGTCCCAGTTTGCTCCCCACAAGTCCCATGTTCCAATTTTCTTAGTACAGTTGGTGCCTGTTGTCTTAGTCACCCCTGGCCAGCTAAAAGGCTGAACAGCCTGATGGAGCCTGGGAGGCCTTTCCAATTACATTAGCTTCTGGCATCATGGCAGGGAGATAGATGCTAGCCTCGCCCTCCCTCCTCCGCTCCTTCCTGTGGCTCCCTGGGACTTAGGGATTCAGCAGCAGGTCAGAGGCAGGCTGTGACTTCCAGGGAGTGGAGCCTTGTCAGGCCAGCAACTGTCATCACCAAGACTACAGTTGAGTGAGGAGGGAATTTGACTTGTTGGACCCCCAACAGAGGGTGCCCCCCATCATGTCAGGCCAGAATTGATTGAAGGGCTGTGAGAGGTGGGTGTGCCTGAGGTCGGGGAGCTCTGCCTTTTCATAGCCGGGTATGTGAGGGATGGGGGAGTCCCAGATACCTAAGCTGCTTCTCAGCACATCCAGCAGCTAAAAATACCAAATGGCTTTGCTGCAAGGTGCCCGACCGGAAGCCTCCAAGAATTTCCTATTAGGCTAGTGCCTCCCTGGGCTGGGGGCCAGCACCTTATGGATTCCTCCAACTGCCACCCTTCCATTCAGTCTCGGCCCAGCTGCCCCACTGTCAAGATCCACGTGTTTGTCAGGCCTCAGGTTGCCTTCTACTCCTGCACCCACAGCTCCAGGAGGGTGGGACTTGAGAGTTTGTGTGTAGCCTCAGAGCTAAGCCAGGGTTCCCGGTTTGGAGCCCAACCCAACCACAGCCACTGATTGACTGATTTTGGACAAGGAAGTATCTATAAGCCTCACCCTTCTCACCCAGGAGAAAACATAGCACTGACACGGAGAAAGATCTAGGAACCCTGGTTGGAGGGCTGCAGTCTCTGATGGAGGGACAAGATCAGAGGTTCTATCTGGAGCCTTTTGGGAAATCTGAGCACATTGCTCCCTTAGGAGTGCCTGGGGCCTGGTGCTGCTTAGGCAACCCTGGCCCAGCCTCAGAATCCCAAGGAAGCTTGTTGGAAACAGACAACCAAGTCGGTGTGGTTGGCTCCACCCTGGGTTTCTAGCCAGCTTTCTAGATGATTCTATTGAATGGTCATCCTGAGCCTCACCAGTGTGGTTCTCATTCCTTGGTTCCCCTGTCCCCTGGGGACAGCTTGCCTGCCTCCCGACAAGGGCTGTGAACCAGCTCAAAGACAAACTGAAGCAGCCTTCAGCATGGAGAAGGTAGCCAGTGAAGTGAGGACGACACCCCTGCTTGGCCACTGGCAGCCTTGGGAGTGGCTAGAACATTGTGGAGTTCCTCTGCAAGCCCTTTGGGAAGATGGTGGCTCTGAATTGCCAGCCTAACCCTAACCCTTCCCCTTGGTCAGCCTCAGTGGAAAATCTTGGAAAAAGAATTCCTCCTCTGGGTGGGAAACAGTCATTACATAATAATCCTCTACCTAACTGGGCGTTTTCCCCACACCTGATCATCAAGTGGGTACTGGGAGACAGGCTAGGGCTCAGCCTCTGCCAGCCTTCCTTCTCGCATCAGCAAGCGTCCTAGTTTGGGTACTATTGCTGTGATGAAACTCCATGAGCAAATTGGCAGCGGGGGGGGGGGGGATATTTTAACAGAGACTTGCACATCACTGTTCATCATTGGAGGAAGTCAGGACAGGAACTCAAATAGGGCAGGATCCTGAAGGCAGGAGCTGATGCAGAGGCCGTGGAGGGGTGCCACTTACTGCCTTGCTTCTCATGGCTTGCTCAGGCTGCTTTGTTATAGAACCCAGGACCATCCTCCCAGATATGGCCCCACCCACAATGCTGGGCCCTCCCCCAGCAGTCACTAATTAAGAGCATGCCCTACAGACTTCCTGCACCTTATCTTATGGGAGGCATGGTCTCAGTTGAGGCTTCCTCCTCTCTGGCGATTCTATCTCATGTCAAGTTGACATCAAACTAAGCAGCACATCAAGGGAGCAGGATGAGAGCCCTCCCTCTTCCGAGTGAGTGGTGGAATACAAATCCGTCATCAAGCTCTGCTCTCCACCCTTCCTGACAGTGCAACCTCTGCCCCACAGGCCCTGCAGAGTGTAGTCTTCCCAGGGACTTAGGAGCCACAAGCCCTTCCTCACAGTGGGTGTCACTGGACAATGAATGAGCCTCATCTGCAAAGTGGGGCTCTCGACCCAGACAAGGAGGGGAGACACATGTCATTCGTTCTAGCATTCAGGAGGTAGAGGCAAGCAAAAGTTCAAGGCCAGCCTGGGCTACATGGTGAGGCTGTCTCAATACCTAACAAGAAGCTCAGCTTTCCAGGCCCTGCCTGAACGTTGGGAGATGGAGCGGTGAACACGGCCTGCATCCTTGGCTGTGTAGGCCAATCACCTTTCCTGATGTCTAAGGCCACGCCCTCCGGACCTCAAGGATCTGAATCTCAGAGTCTCCTCCCTACAGGCTGTCTGCCCGCCCTTCTCAGATAAGACCCTCCTCCAGGGAGTAGATCCAGCTAGCTAGTTTGCTTGGCCAAAAATAGGTAGCAAGTGGCATTTTCTTTGGTCCCCAGGGACTAGGAGGGCAGTCCTTTTATCTCCAGATAAGCCCCAAGCTGGCAAGCTGGCTCCTGTGCTGTTCCGTGAGCATGAACAGAATTCAAGTTTTAGGAATTCCATGTAACTGGGGAAAGTTGTGGGAGTGGAGGGTACAGTAGGAGCAGCCAGCTTCAGGGAGTCTGCCTCTGCCCGAGTCTAGGTCTAGGGGAGCCCTGAGGGCAGACCTGGGCAGACTCCAAGCTGTCCATTCAGGGCAGGTGGGAGGAAGATGGGAGGGGCTGTATACCTACGGATACCAACAGTTATTTTAAGTGACTTGGATCAGAACCCATACCACTCCCAGCGTCCTAGGTACCCTGCAGAGTGCTCTAAAGAGGAGGCCCTGTGTCAGCCTTAGCCTTTAAAGAACAAGAACTGCAGGTGTTAAATATCGTTCCTGCAGGCAATGTTTGCCTATCCCTGGTGTCAGTCCCCAAAGATGGAGTGGTTTAAAGCCTCTGGTGTGCCTTGAGGAAGCCTGGGGTGGGTGAGGAAGGACACCATTGAATCAAAGGGTCAAACAAACTAATTGCAGGAATGAGAGCATGCTGAGGAAGTCGCTACTGGGCTAGCAACGCAAAGAATTGGGAGGTGGGGTGTTCCAGGGGTGAGCCTGGGTTCTGGCGATCACCCACCCTCCGGTAGCCTCAGTTTCCCTGTTTTGCAAGCGCACTGGAATCTGATAGTTCTCTGGGATGTATTGAGGATTAGGAAAAGGTGAGCCCGTTTGAACAGGCTGGGGCGCGGTCAGGGTGCGGGCTGCGGAGCGGCAGGGCGGGGCAAGGAGGCTGATCGCGCCGTGGGGAGGCCGGGCTGCCGGGGCGGCGGGCGGGTATCGCAACGCGCAGTGCGTGCAACTGCGGAGCGCGCGGCTCGCTGGGCCGCGGCATCACATGAGCAGAGGCTCCGGGAGCGGCTGCAGCCCGCCGGTGGGCGCCCCCATAGCTGCAGCCCCTTGCTCCCCGTCCGCCCTAACCATGTCTATTTGTTGTTGTTTCTTTTTCAGAGATTATGGCAGTTCCAAGAGGAAATCAGGTAAGGGAGTCTCGGCGCTTTTCTTTTCCTCCTCCCAGCTGCATGCACGCGTCCCTCTGATCCTACGCAGGACTTTCGGGGGAGGGAGGAATGTCTCCCTGGCCTGCGGCACTGTGGTCCTGCCTGCCAGGGGACACAGCCATTGCCCCTTCCCGTCCCTTGACCTCCTAAGTTCTCTGCCACTCACACCTTCATTGTCCTTAGTCCCTCTGACTCTTGGATGCAAGTAGGAGTGTATTGGGGTAGGGGGTGTCCCGGGAAGGGTCTAAGACCCTGCAGCATCTGCAGCCAGATCCTGCACCCCAGCTGAAGGAGCCCCTGCTGGTTACCGCTGTGGCTTCCTCTTGCGCTGCGCTGCGCTGCGCTGCGGTGGAAGTTTGTGGATACGCAGGGTCTTCTGCGTGGGAAAGTGAGAGGGGACTGAGAAGGGGTTGCTCTTGAGAGACTTGGGTTTGCTGCACGAAACCACAGACCCGAACCCTCCCCCAGCTCTGAGCTTGCGGTGCCCAGGGTTGTGGGGGTCCGCTGCAGCCCAGAGTGGCTTGCAGAGACGTGGGGTGGGGTGGGGTGGGGGCAGCAGGTGTAGGTGCTTTCCAAGCAAGAGCGAGGTTGTCTTCTGGCACTGGCGCTGCCGGACGGTTAAAGAAGATTCTTTCTGGGTGGGGGAGGCTCTCCCAAATGGCACACCGCCTGGGTGTGGGCGGGGTGTAGTTAGTTGGGGGAGGGTGATCTTTTAAAGTTAGTGTGGTGAGTTTTGGGGTGCGGGGTTGGGGCAGACAAGAGCGAGCTGTGTTGGCAGGTGTGTTTCCTGTATGTGCCGTGGTGGAGCACCATGCACAGTCTCCTGAAGAGAGTCTGGCCGTTGGGAATGTGTTCAAGGCCCCTATATCTTATTGAGGGGGCGGGGTTGGGGTCCTGTGGACCAAGTAGAGGCTTGTGTGCCGCCACGATGGGTGGGAATTGAGATGGGAGTAATTGTATTCTGTGTCCTTGTAAATATAGGTTTGGATGTGTTGTGTGTGCAAATGCTGTCTTGTGTCTGCGTGTGGGAGGCCACGTGTTTGGCTGCAGACATGGGTGGTCCTGCAGATAACTGTGCTATAAGCTGAAGTCTGTTCAATCATGCTTGTGTACTTGGTTGTGGGGTAGGATGTTTGTGTACACATGACTGACAGCTGTGCCCGGGTATCTCAGTATGCACTGCAGCAGAAGGGCATTTCCTTTTGTCAAAAAGCTGAGTGAGGGGCCTGAAAAGTTTTGTCATGGACACAGCCAGCCAGAGCCCAAAGGGAGAACTGGGCTGCAGGGACAAAACTGGGGTTGTGATAACTAAGACACTTGCCGGGAAACTCAAGTCTAGTGCGCTAGTTAATGCTCAACTCCTGTTTGGCTTTGGGAAGTTTCTTGTTGCAGTTTCGTCATTATAGTTACAACAATAATGATGAGAATGCCTGTCTCGTGTAATATAGAGCATAATGAAACTATAATACTATGTAATAATATATGTTTAATCTATACAGTATCTATATGATACTATAGCAGAAGTGGATACCCGTTATCCTTGTGTCCTCATGTTTAAGTTGGGGGGCCTGCCCCCCATGCTCCACCCAGGCTGCCTCCTCAGTTTCTCTGCCTTCCATCTCCACCCAGGAAAAGGATGGATGAGGAAATTTAATCTACATTCGTATGCTTATGGTAATGGCCACTTAGTGTCACGGTTAAAATGGCAGGCTGGAGCCAGGCATTCTGAGCCAGGTTCTCTTCCCCTGTGACTCACGGGGAGCCTTCTCCCTCCCAGGACCTATTCTGTCTTTGTAAATTAGGGATATTTACATCCACTTTGTGGTGGTTGACTATTTCTCTTTATATCATTATCTTTGTATGTCCTTAGGTGGACTATGGTGCTTGGCCAGGCCTTAATTTGTGTGTTTCTATGATGTTGTTTAATGAAATTAACATTTAAATCAGTGAACCCTGAATAAATCCAATCACCCTTTCTAATGTGGGTGGCCTTATCCAATCAATTGAAGGCCTTAATGGAACACACACATACACACACAAGCTCTGCTGTAGCTTGTTGGACTTGACGGATAGCTGGTTCCCAGGCCCCCGCCTATCATCCCTCATCACAGACTTGGTGCTCACCAAGCTTCCACAGTCATAGGAGACGATTTCAAACATAATTTTTCTCATAATTTTTCACATCATGTCGGCTGTTTCTCTGTAAAACCCTAACACACACCTACGTGGCAGGCATGAAGACTGGATCAGTTGGTATGTGGTTAAATCACTGCCTACAACAGAGAAAGTACTCCTGAGGTGCTAGCCACTGTTACTCATCGAGTGCTCCGTGCCCAAAACTTTACATGTGTGCCTTCATGTTCTGCATGGTGGCTTTTGTAAAGAGAAACCTAAAATGCCAATCTGGTGATGGCTCTGGGTACATGCAGAATCGGGGTCAGGTTAAGCGCTTACCCCTGCTCTACAGTGAAGCCTCTTGGGGTCTCTCACACGAAAGAGGGGGATGCCGTCCATTGGCTGCTTTCCAGCCTAGTTCCAAAGCTCGGCCCCTCCTAGAAAGATCCTTGCTGATGATGGAATGGAGAGAGGACACTTTACTAGAGATACGGTGTAGCCATAGGGATGTTGTCCTCTGTCTCATGGAGCAGGTACATGTCTCTTGGGACTTCTTAGACAGGGCTGGGGTCAGAGTGCTCACTTAGCATGTAGGAAATCTTAGGTTTAATCCCCACACCGAATAAACACAGTTTGGTGGTATGTACTTGCAGCCTCACAACTCAGGAAATACAGCAAGAGGGTCGGAAGCCCAGAGGCGTCCTTGGCTCTGTAATAAGCCCAAGGCCAGCCTTGGTTACACGACACTGTGAACTATTTCTACAGTTCCTAGAAAGAAGCTGTGGTGGCCAAGGCTGGTTGGCTGAATGGAACCTCAGTGGTGCGGAGAGGTTGGAATGTTGCAAGTCCAGAGCCTGATTATCTTGGTTCATCTTTAGCCTTGTCAACAGCCATTTATTGCTCTCCTCTATATGTGACCTAACATTTTTTGTGACCATTTGGGACATATGAACAGAATCCTAGTTCCCACCAGCCAAAGGGCTAAGGGTACTATGGGGTATTTCCGAAGCCCATAGCAGAGTCTGTCCTGTGTGTCCCTGTGACCTGATGTTCCCAATGTATTTGAAAAGTGTGTTACTTTACGACTTTCTCTGCTCCTGTAGCTATAAACAGTTCATAGGCTCGCTGCCTCTTTGGAGCATGTTATTTGGGGAGACCTGGATCGTTCTTGGGCTGTGGTTACTCACATTCAATTCTGGAAGGAACCATCCCTTTGTTCCTTTCAATCGAGAGCTGCTGCTTTAGTTGACAAGACCCCGCCCCACCCCCACTTCCCCCACCCCGAAACTGGAAGCAGGGCTTGGGCAGAGCTGGGAGGGAAGAACAATGTCACGTGGTTTACAGCCTTGGACGGAGGAGAGCGTGGTCTGACCTTTATCTGCATTGCTCCCACTATCCCTGGTTCCTTTCTACATCTTTCCTCGCCAGGATTCCGTAGTATCTGCATATCCCTAGAAGTCACCTTTGGGCCCTCTCTTCCTCTGCCTTTGGACTCTATCTCTAGGTCCACTCACCTCTCCCCATCCCCCTCGACCCCTCCAGGTAGACCCCAAGTAGCCTCTTGGCTTCCACTTTTACCCCTGCAGTTGTCATTCCCCACAGCACAGGTAGGGGGCACTCTTGAAGCACATTCCAAACATGCTGTAATTCCCCGGGGCACTTGTAAGCGGTGAAGAGCAACTCCTTTTTCTGGCTTACAGAGTCCTGCATAATTGACCCCTACTGCCTTTCTGACCTGGCCCTGCCCCAACACACTCCCCACCCAGTCAAACCTGTTCAACAGGAGGTCATCCTCGGTCCTCAGACGTCAAACTCATTCCTTTGCGTGGCTTTTGCACTTGCTCTACCCTCGACCTGGAATAATCTTCCTTCATTTTCTCCATGGCTGGTTCCCTGTTGAGAGTTTTGCTTTGTTGTTTACTACCACAGAGAAGCTGCCCCAACCCCGCCCTCAGATCTCGGCTCCGTCCCTGTTACTGACCCCTCTAGTTTGTTGTCTTTTGCATGCTCTTGCTTACTGTCCGTCTCCCACCACCTTGACACCTGGGTTTGCAACAGTACAAGCTCCACTCACTTGCTGGGAGGTTTGGAGAATGTATGAGTCAGGAAAGGGTGGTTTCTCTCTGGGCAAGCAAGATTAACCACGGTTTGTCTGACCTTACTGAGCCCCAGCTATATTCAAGGTTCTGCCAAGTGTCTGGGTGACAGGATACGTCTGCCGTTTGGGGTTTGCAGTGATGCGATGTATATGTGTGATAAAGGTGGCATAGAGGGGGAGGCTAGCTGACCAAGTGCACAGCAAGCAGGAAGGCCCAAGGCCTGTGAGGACGTGCCAGCTCCTCGAGCGGAAGGACTGTGGCGGAGCAGGGTGTAAGCGGGAGGGATCTGTTATAGCTAGGAGGCGAGGTGACACAGCCCGGCTCACATGGGGTCTTACCGGCCATTTTACGATGCTGACTTTCTCTGGGTGAAATGAGGGACACTAAAGGGATGGGATGGGGCAGAGTGATTCGACTTGGATTGATCTTCCAGCTGGTGATTGGAGAGGTGCAGAGTGGCGGCGGTGGTGGCGGTGGGCCCCAGCATCAGTGGCGGCATTGGGTGGGTTTGATGATTGTGTCTGGGCCTTAGGGAAGTGTGGGAGCTGGACGGTGTCAGACTGCTTGATCTCCTAGTTTGTGCTCTATTGCTGTGACAAGGCATTCTGACTAAAAAGCACCTTGGGGAAGAAGGGGTCTACGTGGTTTACACGTTCAGGTCACAGTCCATCCCTGAGGGAAGCCAGGGCAGGAACTGAAGCAGAGGCCGTGGAGGAGAGCTGCTTCTAGCTTGCCCCGTGGCTCTCCCAGCTTGCGTTTTATGCAACCCAGGACTGCCTGATCAGAGCTGGCATTGTGTACAACAATTATAAATCAGGAAAACGTCCCCACAGGCCAGTCTGGTAGAGGCACCTTCTCAATTACGGTCCCTTCTTTCATGAGACTCTAGTTTGTGTCAAGTTGATAAAAGCTGACCAGCACACTTGAATCTACTGTCTTGTGTACACACGTTGTCAGTCATATGGCCCTGGACATGTTCTTCACCTGACGCTCACCTGTCCTCTTGTACCAGTCAGAATTCAGCTGGAAAAACAGAAACTGCCAAAGACAGACAGTAAGAGATTTATTGTAATTGGGCATGATGTAATCCTGGCACTCAAAAGGCTGGTTCAAGGCCAGCCTGGACCACCTAGGGAGGGAAGGAACCAGGGTGTGTATGGGGATATTGTAAGGGGCCGGTTTACACTCTGGCAGGGCAGTCTAGGCCAGCCTGAACTCATAGGGCAGGCCTGAAGAAAACAGGTTGCACAAGCTGGAACGGCTGTCCACACATGTTTTTCTTCAGGGGTCTCGGCTCTGCCCTGCAGCTTTACAGTTTTTGGCTCTGGTCTCCCTCACCACTATCCTGACACTGGACAATTCCCCTTACTTAATATCCACTAAGGATGGGCTTTAGCCACCACCACAAAAATGCCTTGCAAAAATGACTGCATGCATGGGGCTGGCCTCTCCAGCTGGGCCGCTGTGCATCACATCTAACGAGCAGTCTCAAGGACTGGCTGAACCATACATCTTGTGGGCCTTCTGCCAGCCAGCATCGGGAAAGGCCAGTAGTAACCGTGGCTGCTCCTCATGATGGGCAAGCATTCCTGCAAGAGTCCTAAGCACAAAGAAGGGCTTCCCTTCCAGTTCCCACAGCTCCCAAGGAAGATGCTCGAGGAGTTCTGAGATTTGCCACTAGGGGGCGCAGTGGCCCATAGAACCTCTGGAATTCTGGCTTCTATGTGGTGCCACTTGGCAGGCCAAGGGGCCTGATGCTCCTTCTCAGCGTTGCTCAAGAGTGTTGCAAGATGGTTCTCTTGGGCAAGTGTTGATGTTCCTGGTGAAGTCCTGTTTACTCAGCCTGCCTTCCATCTCTGTGGTCATGAAACGGACTCACTGGGCCCAGTTAATGAGGTCAGTTCTGATGTGGTTCCGTTGTTGCTGGAGTTGAGAGTTTAGATTTTGGCATCTGTCACACGAGGTAGCATTTAAACCCCAGCTCAGCCCTGCATCGGCTTTGTTATTGGCTTATATGTTTACTGTTTATTATAGACTCTGAAAGGAGGGGAGAAGTTGACGCTACCTTTATCTTGAGAGTAAAAAGATTCAATCATAGTACTCATTTCCATTCTGTGAGCCTCCAGAGAGCGTGGATTCTGACCCAGAATGCCTGTTTCGTGCCCCAGTTCTGCCAGCTATATGTTCTTGAGCAAGTCCTTAGCTTCCTTGTACCTCAGTTTCATCTATAAGATTGGGATGCAGGAGGTCAGAGATATCCCCGTGCTCCTGTAGGAAAGTCCCCACTCCAGGACTGGCAGTGAGTAAGTGCCATGTGTATACAGATGCCTGCAGAGGCCAGAAGAGGGCATGAGATCCCTTGGAGCTGTAACTATAGTTGGCTGTGAGCTGCCTGCCGGTCGTGGATGCTGAGAACTGAACTCAGGTCCTTTGGAAGAACAGCAAGTGTTCTTAACTGCTGAGCCATTTCTCTAGCCCCGTGCTTCAGCCTCTTGAACAGCACAGTACAAGCCTATGTCGCTGGGCCTAGCCTTTGAGCTTGGGCCAGTTTTGTTTTGTTGTTGTTGTTGTTCTTTTTTTTTGTTTTTAATTGTTCTTAATTTATTTTTTTACTTGAAAATAAATAAAAATATTACACATTTAAAATATGTATGTAGGGCATTGTGACATGCGTGGAGGTCAGAGGAAAGTGTGTGTTTGGTTCTCTATGTCCACTGTATAAGTTCCAGGGATAAAGCCCAGGTCATCAGACTTTGTGGCAAGCACCTTAACCTCCCTGGCCCCTTGCTTTGTATTTTTGAGACAGCCTCACTCTGTAACCCAGCCTGGCCTTGAACTCATGGCAACCTTTGTGCCTTGGCCTCTCCAGCCCTGGATTAGAGGCCTGAGCCACCAGGCCGAGCTAAGCTTAGTTTCTATTTATTTTTTAAGTTTATTTATTTATGTTTTAGAATGATTATTTTGTATCTGTGAGGGTTTTGCCTGCATGTATGTCTGGGCATGACATCCATGCCTGATGCCTGGAGAAGCCAGAAGGTGTTGGACTCCCTGGAACTGGAATTACAGATGGCTGTGAGCCACAATGTGGGTGCTGGGAATTGGACCCAGGTCCTCTGAAAGAACAGCCAGTGCTCTTAATTACTGAGCCATCTCTCCAAACCCTCAAGTTCAGTTTAGAATAAGGTATATTTTTCTAATAATAAGACTTATCCATAAGCACTGGCTGCTATAAAAGCTATCGCCGGGCAGTGGTGACGAATGCCTTTAATCCCAGCACTCAGGAGTCAGAGGTAGGTGAATCTCTGTGAGTTCAAGGACAGCCTGGTCTATAGAGTGAGTTTCAGGACAGCCAGGACTACACAGAGAAACCCTGTCTCAAAAACAAACAAACAAAAAGCTAACTATCCAGAGAAGCTGGGCTACCTTTCTAAAAATATGTATTTTATACTTATTTGCATATGTGCGTGTGCCACAGTGTGTATATGAAGGTCAGAGGACAACTTGTGGAAGTCATTTTCTCCTTCCACTGTGTGGTTCTCAGGGATCAATTCAGGTCAGGCTTGGTGACGAGCACCGTCACCTGCCAAGCTATCTTGTCAGCCCCCACCTGCCTTTTATAGATGCAGTAGCTAAGAGTGGCTGCTTGCCCAAGGTTGGGCAGAACTTGGTCTCCTGCTGACTCCAGCAGGTCTTGGAACCCGGTGAGGTGTAGGGAGGGCTACAGTGCCGCAGAGCCAGCTGGTCCATGAGGCCTTGGGGGTCTGCAGTCTTTAGGATTAGCCTTCTCCCGGTACTTCTGCTTCTTTGAAGCATTGGTTGGCCCCTGACCCAGGAATGTGACGGGAAACACGCTGTCATGGAAGCACAGGGGCAGAACACAGGAGAGCTGTCATCCAGGGGGAGGCTGGAGAAAGCGCTCTCAAGCCGGGACGGTGCCAGGGTGGGGGTGGCAGGCACGGATGAGGGTGTGGGAGTGAGACGCTGAGGAAGGAGAGGAGCCTTCCTGGCAGGAGAGGACGCCTTGGGGAATATGGCATTCCTACCACCACAGCGATCTCCGTGGCTTCCCAGTCCACTGACACAGCTCATGCCCAGTGGAAGACCCAGGCTGTTTTGTGACCCTGACCAAAATCCCCCAGGCGCCCTCCTTTGGCCTGTCCCTGAGTGAGCGTGTCTTGTCGAGGCATCAGCTTCTGGCTCATCTCACTCAGGGTTGTGTTTTGAAGCAGTTTCAGTTTTCGTGGCACTGGCTCCTCAGCCTCCTGTCACCCCTGAAGAACAAAGCCATCAAGTTGGAAATGAGGTTGATTGGTTGAGTTCCACGGCCAGCCCATGTGGCAATGATGGCATGGAGTGTCAGTTCGGCTCACGAGTTCTGTGCTTGCGCATTTGTGGGTGCATGCCACAGCTCCCAGCCAGGGCAGCACCCACTGCTCAGCTGGCCTGCACACACGATGCTGGGCACAGGGGGAGGGAGG
Source organism: Cricetulus griseus (assembly GCF_003668045.3). Taxonomy (NCBI): domain Eukaryota; kingdom Metazoa; phylum Chordata; class Mammalia; order Rodentia; family Cricetidae; genus Cricetulus; species Cricetulus griseus. The sequence goes on from NC_048596.1 coordinate 14,216,762, forward strand.
GGGGAAGAGCACTTCCCAGATTCTGGGGTCTCAGGAAAGAAGTTGAGGTAGCCTTGAGGCCCCATGTCCTGCTTACTGAGCAGCCACACTGGGAAAGGGCCCAGTCAGAATCCCCAGCCTGCTTGCTAAAGTGCAGATTTTCAGGCCCTGCCCAGGCCCACTAACTCAGTGTGGGCTCCCAAGGATTGTTTTATTTTGTGACAGGTCTCCTGTAGACCAAGCTAGCGTATTAAATTCTCTTTGTGATGGAAGCTAGCCTTAAACTCCTTATCCTCCTGTCTTCACCTCCTGTGTGCTGGGATCCTAGGCATGAAGCCTATACTACACTGCCTAGGAATTCTTAAGCTAAACCAGGGCTCACATTCTTGGTGTAGATTGGTGGCCACATTCAGGCTTGATAGACAGTGAAGGTAGCAGGAGGAATGTCACTAGGTCCCCATGTGCCTGGGCCAGCTCTTTGAAGATGCTTACATTTGGAGGTAAGTTGCAAGGACTTGTCAAGAAAGAGGGTTCTAAGCCAACATACCCCCCACCCTCAATCTGGCCTCGTTGGGGGCAGTCAGGAGACTCTGCCTTAAAGCTTTGTTCCTGGGTTGAGGAGGAAACACCCAAGTTGTGGTCCAGCAAAGACATGTGTCCCACCACAGACTTCAGCCCAAAAGCAGCCTATTGCTCACTTTCTGGTTTATGGACATGTGACATTGGGGTAGCATTTCCAGTCATGGTGAAGGCAATGGAAAAACAAAGGCTCAGGGGAAATGAGCCTTGCTTATTGTATTAGCACCTTTTTCTGATCTAAAGTTACTTAGTTTAGAAACAGAAATGTGCAGTGTGGAACTTGGTTGGCTCACAGCCTTTTTATAATTGGTCAGTTTCGAAATGTGAAGGCAAAGAGTTTTTTGTTTTTTTGGGTTTTTTTCCCCAAAGTTTCAGGAAATTTAGAAGGAAAAGCATGCTTTTCCCTGACTTTCTTTGCCACCCCTCCTTGGATCTTGTTGTCACCATGTAACCCAAGCAGCTAGCATAAGGAAGGACTTTGCTATCGTCAGGACAGGAGTCTTGCATTAAGATAAGTGGGACCATGTCAGGATGCCTTCATATTCCCAGTTGGGGGCAGAGGGGCGGCAACATTGGCTCCTTGTCACCACCCTCCCCTCAGCTCTGCTTCTGACATGTATGCATGATGTCTTGGGAGGGGTGTTTGTGGTCTCGGGACAGCTTTTTCTTATCTAGGTCTCCCCAAGTCACCCTGGGTCCCTGTAGGTTCCCTGAGTGTTAAACAGGGTCAAAGTGAGTATATAACCGTTCCTGCAGGAGGGTGACAGGCCACACTAAAGACTGTCTTTGTACATTGGCAATGGTCCCAAGGAGACCGTGCACATACATAGATCTGGAGGACGTGGTCAGGCAGACCTGTAGCCAGCCCCTAAGCAGGCGTGGCTACAGGTTCCCCTACATAGATCTGTCCGGGAAGGGAAGGACGCACAGCTACCTCTGTTCCCCACCCGCCCCACCAATCTAGTGGCTCCTGGGTCCTCATTTACTTTCCATCTCAGGGCTCTGGTTTCACAGTCCATTCCCATGCCCCTATGACTTGAACCACCTCTACTTAAGGCAAGACCCTGGGGACAGCAATGGCAGTCTGGGAGGCAGGGAGGGTCCTTGAAGGCTGAATGGATAAGAAGCAGGTTTCCGGGAAAGTGCTGGTCCCGACCTTCCTTCCAGGGCTGCATGGCTGCTCCTGGATTGAGAAGTGGCCTCCTAGGCTCTGGCCATGGCTGTTTTATAGATTTGTTTGCTAAGCAACCGAGAACCTATTATGTGCCAGGCCATATGGTCCCAGCTTCAAGGATGCCAAGATGAACTTGAGGAGGTCTTTGTCTTCCAGGACCCCCCCGTTGGGTGGCAGAATAAGTCAACCAGAGTGTCAATAAATACGGTAGCACAAATACCATAGGTGGGTGGAGCAAAGCAATCTAGAGTCTCCATGCCAGGCATATAGTCCTGCCAGGGAAGTGCCAAACCTCCTCTCAGTCCACTAAGGGTTTTTGTTTATTGATTTGTTTAGTCTTTGTCTCTTTTATTGCTGTGACAAAAACACCATGACCTTATGGTAGGCAACTTATGGTAGAAAGAGTTTAATTGGTCTGTGGTCCCATAGGGTTAGAGTTTATGACGTGGCAACAGGCAGCTAGAGCAGCCAGCTGGGAGCTCATATCTTGGTTCTTAAACAGGAGACAGGGGATGGCAGGAGCCTTTTAGCACCTCAGAGCCTGTCCCCAGTGACACATCTCCTCCAGCAAGGCCACACCTCTTAATCCCTCCCAAACAGTTCCACCAACTATATGGCATCCAAATATATGAACCTATGTGGGGCCATCCTCATTCAAATCACCACATAGGGATTAAACCTCCATTCATACTAAGCAACTTGTCTACCACTGAGTTATACTGAGCTATATAGCTCCAACTCCCAACACACACACACACACACACACACACATACACACACACACACACACACACACACACACATTTTTTTTTTCTGAGATGAAGCCTAGCTAGGCTTCATGTCCTAGTTGGGGTTTCTATTGCTGATAAAAACACCACGACCCAAAGCAATTTAGGAGGAACGGGTTATTTCATCGTACAGTTCTCAGGCTACACTTTATCACTAGGAGAAGTCAGGACAGGAACCCGGAAGCAGAAACTGAAGCAGAGGCCATGGGGGAAACACTGTTTACTGATTTGCTCCTGGTGGTTCACTCAGCCTGACTTCCTGTCCTATCCAGGACTACTGACTAGGGGTGGCACCGCCCAGTGAGCCGTAACCTCCCACATCAATCATCAGAGAAGCATTTTCTTGATTAAGATTCTTTCCCAGATGACCCTGGCTTGTGACAAGTTGACGTAAACACTGTCCAGCACACCCGTACTGGCCATGAATTTGTGCACTTCCTGCCTCAGCCTCCTGAGTATCAAGCAAAGAGAGAGAGCAACTGTGCAGAAGGTGTCTGGCCAGTCACAGCACTTGGCGGCCCAGTGTGCAGTCATCCTCTAAACTAAGCATCTATGCTGGCAATGGTGACACATGCTGCGATCCCAGCAGAGGAAGCAGCTACATAGCAAGTTCCAGGCCAGTCTGGGTCACACTGAGACACTTCATGGGTGTGGCTCTAAAAATTCCCAGTACCTGGAATACTGAGGCGCATGGGTCATGAGTTTGAGGCCAGCTTGGGCAACACAGTATCTCAGTAAGGAAACATAAAAGGAATTGAGCATCTTTCTCCTCCACATCTTCAAGTACCGCCCCCGAGACAATACAGACCCCCACTGGCTAACAGGAACAGGGCCCCTGAACTGGAGAAAACTTGCCCCGGGGGGTGGGGGGGGGCTCCAACCTTCCTTTAGAGTAGGACCCTAAAGCAGTCTCCCCGAGACACCTGTTCACACCTATAAAAGGAGTGCAATAATCTGGCGATGCCCCCCACCCACCTAGGTGTCTGGCATTAGGACACCTACGGCTCTACTTGTGGCGTCCCTTGGGGACAAGTCTTCATTAGGCCAGACTCCCCAGAGTTGATGATGGGCTAGCATCAACAGAACAAAGAACAGCCTTTTTCTAGCACAGGGAACCATGGGTGGGACTCAGAGAAGGAGTCTATCCACGGTGAGCACAAACACAACTGAGAGCCTGTGCACTGGACTTCGTTCCTTGCCCTTGGTGGGAAGCTCCGCCTGTACTGTGGTATGGAAGGGTTAACTCCACCCCCAGCACCCCCCCCCAACTCTCAGCTGCTGCTTTCTGGTCAAAGCTTAGTCACCTGAGAGCCAGCTGTGGGGATTTCCCCAGCAGTGAGGCATGCATGCGTGCTTCCCCAGTGTGTGCGCCTGCACAACTCTGTTGATGTGGTGGCTGTAAGCTCAGGGGACCTGTCCAAACCCTTGCAGAGCAGGGGCCGGCAAGTCACGGGAGGCCCAGGGGCTTCTAGCAGACACTATGGGGGAGGGGCTGTACTGAGCCTGGCTTTCACCGGTCAGGGTAGATAAGCATGTTGCCCTGCACAGACTCCCATTTCCTGTGACATCCATCTTACCACGTGACTGTATCGGTGGTTATGGTTGTTTTGTTTTGTTTTTTTTTAAGCCCTTGGAAGACTTTGAGGCAAATGTTGTCAGTCAGCAGCCTTCTGGGATGTTTTGCTGGGCCCGAGAGCCTGTCTGTGTACCATGGCGCCCAGGAAGGCCAAGGGCACCCCTCACCTCAGAAGGCCTGCGTGTGGCTCAGGAGGACAAGTTTGAACTAGATTAATGTCAGGACCACAGGCATCAGGAGCCTGGAGAACAGCAGGGCACAGATGAGAGAAGGTTCACGCTCCTATCATCCCCTGAGGGTTACCTGGACACTTTGGGTGTCTGATGAGTGTCAGAGTCAAAAGGAATTTCAGGACTAACTGGAGGGACACGGCACTTTTGGTGTGTGTGCTAGGAACGGAACCAGGGCCGTTGTACATGCTAGCCAAGCTTTCTAACCTTGGGATATGTGCCTAGCCTGGCTCAGTGTGTTTTTATGAAACACCTACTGTGTGACAAACACTCGCTAGGACTATAGCCCTGGCAGTCATTCTGGAGTTGCTTGAAACTGTGAACAATACAGGGGAAAGATGAGTGAGATAGACTGACCTTAAAAAATGGGTGTCCCCAACTTCAGTTGGGGAAAGAGCTCTTGCCTGGCTTCTGTGGCTTGTGAGCCCCGCTCACAGTTAGGCCCTGTTATACCAGTAAGGGGGCTCACCCTGATTCATCTCTCCCAGGCCTCTCCAGTGAGCCTCAAAGCAGAAGGATGTCCTTTGGGGGGTGGCCTGGACAGGGTCAAGCAGGTAGCTAAGGGTGCCAGGCTGCTTCGAGTCAGAGGCTTCTGGAACAGACAGGATCAAGGGGACGGGTGCTGTGCAGTCCTTCCTCCTGTGCTACTAGAGCTGGAACATCAGCAGGGCCCAGGACTGTGTGTGGACAGCTCACAAAAGAAACAGTTGATTCTTTGATGATCTGATAGCCAGAGTCCAGAGTAAGAGACGGCATGTTCTACACCAGATTGTCCTACATGGGGATGTCCATCCTGTGCGCTGCTCTTGACTCCCTCACACAGTCCTTCCCTCCCTTCTGGCTCTTCAAGGAGCTTGCCAAGGGATGGGTAGGTACTGGACTAGGTCTGTAGGCCTGAAGGGGCTGGCTGGCTGACTTACTGAGTCACTGGCCCATTTTTGTGCTGCGTGCGTGCGTGCGTGCGTGCGTGCGTGCGTGCGTGCGTGCGTGTGTGTGTGTGTGTGTGTGTGTGTGTGTGTGTGTGCTCGAGAGTGCACAATACCCCAAGTGGGGGCTTCTCGGGGTGGTGGGTGAAGGAGCTGCAGGGAGGCAGCTCTAAGTGGAGAGGACCACCAAGGCAGACCACCCTGTGGAGGGAGTGGCTGGGATGGTGGAATTTTCCGTCTTGTGTTTGTTTCTTCTCTGTTGCACACAAACAGCAGGCCTCCAAGAGAGGTAAGGCCCTGAGAACTGAGGGGGAGGCCACACCCAGGGGGCCATGTGGGGTCAAGCCCAGCTGCCGTGAGCAGATGCTGGGTCCCGCCCACCCATCTCCCCCTCAGTGCCCCTTTGTCTGCTCACACATCTCCCAACTAATGTGGCCACCTGTCTTTAAACAGAGGCTTCTGGGCTTGGCAGCCTGCAGCCTGCCTGCTACTCTCTGCTGAAGCCCCTCCCCCAGACAGTTGAGAGGTCCCAAGGGCGGCCTTCCCTGCATCAACTTGGCTGGACTGACCTGGCCCCAGCCCTGCCTCAGGAAGGCATCCTTCCCTTGGTCCTTTAGAAGCTTTGAACCCCTCTGTCCCATTTCCACACCTGAGCCGACAGTCTTCCTGTTTTCCTTGAGCAGCTTGGGCTTCAGGGCCCAGGACATTCCTACCCTAGGCTGGGCTGTCCCATGTGTACCCTGGATTCTGGGAAAGGCAAAACTCTGGAGGAAGGAGACCTTTGTAGCTGCATTACAAAATGTGGGAACATGGCCGCTTTTACATGGAGGAGCACAGCAGAAATAAATAAAGCCAGAGGGGAAGACCAGAAAATGAAATGAGGTCTCCCAAGAGGGCCCCTTTGTCCCCAATCCCTGGCCCACCTGCCTGGCCTCCACTCTGACCCCACCTCTTCCTTGCCGTGGGGCCTTGGGGAAGGACATTAACTCCCCTGAGCCTCAGTTCCTCATCTTCAAAAGGCAGATTATTATAGGGGTTAGGTAAGAAAATATATGTTAAATGTTCAGCACCATGCCCCACCCTCTTCAGGTTGTGTGAGAAGTGATGTCTCTACCTGAATATTAAGCAAGTGGCCTGCCGGGCGTTGGTGGCGCACGCCTTTAATCCCAGCACTTGGGAGGCAGAGGCAGAGGCAGAGGCAGGCGGATCTCTGTGAGTTCTAGGCCAGCCTGACCTCCAGAGCAAGTGCCAGGATAGGCTCCAAAGCTACACAGAGAAACCCTGTCTCAACCCCCCTCCCCCCAAAAAAGCAAGTGTCCTTCTCTCTGTCTGTGTCCCTGAGTCTCCACAAGGTCTTTCTGGCCTGTGTGATAGGACCAGGAAGCCAAAGATGTAGGTAACAGAGATAAGAGATTGGAGACAGACACTTGGGATTTTCTTGTCTTTCGGATCTCCATCAGTAGGAAACCCAGCCCTACTAAGTCCCTTAAGCACCTCTTCCTACTTGGCTCAGGAGCCTGTAGCCCAGCCACTTAGGGCTTGGGCAAAACTAGCTACTTTAAAAAGTGAGACCATGGAACCTCTCGTTCATAAATGATGGATGATTTCAATCCTACTACTACTAGCTTACTAGCATAAGCTAGCCCGAGGCCCTTGTGTCTATGTACAGGATCCCAGAAGGCTACAAAGAGCGTGCTCGCACGTGCGTGTGCGTGCACACACACACCCCTCTAGGAAGCCAGCCCTGCCTCAAAGGCTGGGAGGCTATGGTGTCATTAACCCCCCTCACCCTCCAGCCCCAGTTCATGGTGTCTCCTCTGTGGGTTTGTATGAGGGGCTGTGGCTTCCACTCACACCAGTGTAAGCTTCCTAAGGCTGCTGATCTGAGAAACAGTTCATATACCATCTTAGTTCCATCAGGAACAGATGCCTGAGGCTGGGTTATTTCTTTATCAAGACAAGGTCTCATTAGCCCAGGGTGGCCTCAGATGGCTGTGCAGCTGAGGAAGACCTTGAGTTTCTGACCCTCCTGCCATCAGTGTAGAGAATTGCTTTATAAAGCACGGATTTGGAACAAGCGAAGCCATTATGTGTCCATGTCAGGCAGTGGGGGAGCTAGGGACATGTTCCAATCATGAAACAGCTCCTGCTACTGCTGCTACCATTCAATACGGGGTTGGCAGCTACAGGCTGAAAGTAGTGGCCAGGTTTCCTGGTGGCATAGTCAAAAAGGGAAAGAGGCCCATGGTGTCTGGGAAACTTAAAATATTGGCCCTGTGCAAGGTTGAGCTCGAAAAGGAAGGAGGGGAGAGGTTAGGATGCAGCTGGTTGCTTAGGAGCTGCAAACGGTACGAACAATAGAATTCCCGAAGAGGGAGAGGCCTCTCCTGAGATCCTGAAGGAGGGAAGGGCCGGGGAGGCCAGAGATTTTTATTCCATTGGGCCTGGCAGAATCCCTGAGCTGTGCAAACTGGTCCCCCAAGCTTTTGGCTTACTGTCACTCTCCTTGGAGTTTACGCAGTTGGCAGCCCTCCCTCTTGTCTCTCCACCCAGGCCTGCAGCCCACCATAGGTTTATTAGTTTGGAATGTAGAACTTGGTCTCCTCCAGGGAAGGGTCCTGCAGACATAGTTTAAGACTGGATTGGGGTGTGTGGAGCTCGGTTCCCACAGCACTGCATTTGCTCAGCGTTAGGGGCGTCGAGGCAGTGGAGGGGGCGCTGGTGTCTTTTCCTCACTAAGAGTAGCCAGACTGTGGGGGAGCTACTGGAAATTCAGGAATACCTGCCTGTCATTCTCATCACCCAGATCCGACAGGAGCCAGAGTTGGCCTCCTAAGTGTGCACCGGGCCTGGGGTTTGGCCATACCTGCAGACACTGGATTTTTCTCTGGGCCTAGATTTTGGGTGGTATTGTTGGCCAGCAGGAACAGTTGTGACAAGAACATGGACATCACAGATAGTAACTAAAAGACCCCGTCTCTACACCATCACATCACTCCGAAGCCCACAGCTTTTGCTGTTGTCACCCTCCTGTCATTTCCCAGAGGCCTCACTCCCACCTGTCCTGGAGTTTTCATGGGCAGTGGGTCATGCCAGTGTGAAAACTCTCTGGAGAAGATAGGATGTTGGGCCTTTTTGCTGATGCATCATGAGAGGAGAAAATCAGAATGCTAGGCGTCCTGCTTGAGCCGCCGTAAGTGGCAGAGTGAGCACGAGGCCCAGGCTCTGCTACTCTTGCTCTGTCTGTATCTCTGCTTCCAGGGCCTTCCTTGCTCAGTTTTTCCGTGGCTATAGCAAATACCTGAGGGAACAGTTTAAATGGAGGACATGTTTATTTTGGCTCACGGTGTCACAGAGGTCAGTGTCAGTGTCATGGATCTGAAGGCTTCTACAGCTCACAGCACTGTTGGGGGAGTCTGTGGAGCCCTTAGGAGGCAAGGCCTAGCTTCTGGGAGCAGCTCACCAGGAACCAACCTCTGAAGGCTATACCTGCCCCTGTTTTAGCCTCGCCCCGTTTCTTGGTCCATCACGCTGTGAAGAGTTGTTACTTCACACCCCCACTGCCATGAAATGAGCTTCCCTTCCACGATGGACCCCCGATTAAGCTTTCTTCTTCATTGTCCCTGCCAGTAAAGCAAATGTAACTAACAAATTCAGCCACATTGCTGTGGGCTGTGGTGAGCCAGAACAGCCTGGCAGCAAGTCTATGGCAAAGCAAAGTTGTTCACCTCACTGCAGCCGGGAAGCAGGGAGAGAGGGGAGGGGAGGGGCCAGGCATCCAATGACTGGCTTCCTCACAGGTAGGCCCTATTCCTTTCCACCTCTCACTCCATTGTAGGGCCAAAGACTCAGGATTCATTCACTTCCCCAAACTCTGACAGCAAGTGAGAGACAAGATCTGTGATCCAGAGGCTTGTGGGAGGTGCTTCATACGCAAACATAGCTCTGCCTTCAGAGTATCTCCTTTTGCGGGGGATAATTGAGGATTAGAGAAATTGAACCTGTGTCCAAGTGATTCTTTTTCCCATGGAAGATGCCCTTTTCCCCAACTCATTTGCTCACTGGTCTTATGGCAAGTACCAGGTTTCTGCCAGGAAAGTCTAGAACGTCAGACAACCACCTGAGAGAGCAGTAGGCCTGAATGCTGTGGTTGGCAGGTGCTGAATATCGAGGCCCTTTGCCCAAGACCACAGAGCTAGCAAGGCCGGGCATGGAGATTGCCAATCCTGTGCCTCTCATTCTGTGGCATACTGTGTCCCTGTTCTGTGGGACCCTGGCTTCTTGGTCAGCAGAGGACAGAGAAATAAAGCAGCAGTTGGTTTGTGTTGGTCACAGCTGTTTCTTGGCTGTGCCTGCCTCTTCCCCCTAAGCCAGCAGCCCTGTCTGCCTGCTGGCCAGAGGGCCTGGTTGTGTGAGCCAGAGGCTCTCCTCTGTTCATTAGAACGAGGTGGAAGGGGTCCTTCCCACCCCAGGAGAGAGCTTGCCAGGGCAGGCTGAGAGCAGCAGGATTGGGTTTACTCTGCACATCCAGGGACTGGGAAGTGAATCGCTTTTAAAAAGACAGGCTTGTTCCTAGTCTATTCCATTTTCCTCTGAGGACAGGGAAGAAGATGCCTGCCTGCTCCTGGCGCTTGAAGCAGGATGGGTGTGTGCCCATGTGTCTGGCCTCGGGCCACGTCCAGCCTACCTTGTGCTTCTGTGAATAAAGCTTTATTGGAAGACGGACGGCCCGGTTCCCATTTTTAGTATAATCAATGAATGTTTATTTATTTATTTAGAAAGAGAAGGGAGGGAGAAAGAGACAAAGAGACTGGAGATTGACCCTAGGTCCTCAAATATGCTAGCTCTAATCCTCAAATATGAAGCTCTAATGAACTTCACCATTGAGCTACACTACCAGCCCTCTTTGGATTTTGAGACAGAATGTAAGTGGACCAGGCAGTCTTGGAACTTCTGGTCATCCTGCCACCATCTTCCAAGTACTGGGATTAACAAGTTTTCCCCATGCCCAGCCCACTTTTGCTCTCTCATGGTACAGCTGAGTAGTCTTCCCAGAGACCATCTGGCCCCCAGCACCTAAGGTAAATTTCCCTGACCCCTGGCCTGGCAGAATAATCCTTCCTGGGCTGTCTATACCCAGGCAGAATGCCTTTCTGTGGCTCATGGGAGATTTGGTTTTCTCAATACACCTCCCCCTGAGGAGCCCAAAGGGAACCACAAAGTGAGGGGGGGCAAGATGTGGGTGCAGGCAGGCAAGCTCCCCATCCCCACCCCACTATGCCCTGGGCCCTTCTTGTCTGTCGCTGAGAACCTTGTTGGTCCTCAGGATGTCTGCCCTGTCTCAGCTCCATGAGGGCTGTCCTGCCAGCTGCCAGGCTTGGTGAGAGGCTCTGACCTCACACCCAGCCCTGTTTGTCCCTTATTCTAGTTTACCCAATCTGAGGGTGGTAGTGGGAACTATCTCAGACTACATGCAGGGGTTTTCTTGGTGTATCATCCCGTTATCCTCCTTGCATCCCGGGGCCATGACTTCTCTGGTGCCCCCAGAGCTGAATGAAGCTGAGAGTCAGGCCTCATGCCAACCACACCATGGAAAGTGCTCCCGGCCACGGTGGCTAACCTTTAATAAGCACTAGTAATTACTAGGCATTATGTTGGCTACTGGTATCACCTCGTTTAGTCATCACAGCAGCCAAGAAGTTAAGCATATCAGTTTATCCTGAATTTTACAAGCTTAAGAATAGGCTTTGAGGGGTGGGAGAGATGGCCTAGTGGTTAAGAGCACTGACTGCTCTTCCAGAGGACCCGGGTTTGAGTCCCAGCACCCACATGGCAGCTCTTGTAACTCCAGTTTCAGGACATCCGACAGCTTTTCTGGCCTACTCGGACACCAGGGATGCAAGTGATGTACAGACATATGTGCAAGCAAACCACTCACTCATGTACAGAGAATAAAATAAAAATAAACTTATTAAAAAGAGGTTTGTTTTAAAAAGAAAGACTAGACTCCAAAAGATTAAGTAACTTCCCTAAAGGGGAAGAGCCTGGGTTTGTACCCAGGCCTCAGACCCCAGAGACTGACTGCTCTAGAACTCTTGAGTTACAGTAAAATTTGAAAAGTTTTCTGGAGTGGCGAGGCTGGGGCATGGCAGGGGGTGGGGTGGAGGTGGGGGTGGGGAATATGGTGATGTAAGTTTACTGAGCAAGTATGTAATATGCTTGAAATGGTGGCATCTAGCTCTGGTTGCCTGATCGGTGTCCCTACAAGAGATGGGCATTGTACTAGCTGTGTAGTCTTGAGTAAGTGACGTAGTCTCTCTGGTTCGGTTTGTTTGTAAGATGGCAGGATAACAGTACCTACTGTTGGTTTGTCCCAGAGAGTAACTAAACAACCCTTATGTGAAGTATATGGCACAAAGCTTGGTAGACCACAAATTCTGGATCAATGTTGACTGCTGTGAGCTGCTCTGAAGAGGTCTGCAGCTCCCCCTGGCCCGTGCTAGGTAGCCCTGCAAGAGTTTGCCTCTCATATGTGCAGCCCAACACTATGACTGTCTCCTGTGTCTCCTGCAGCCAGTGTGCCCTGCACTTGGGGTCATCTCCAGGTATGGTCCCATTCCATCTCATGGAAACCTGGGCCAGTTACTTCCCATATGAAAAATGCCTCCTGACTCTATCGTGAGAGCAGATGGCTCACTAAAGGCAGATAATGCCTGTGGTGATCTCTGGTGTTCGAGGTGACTTTTGATAGTTCAGAAATCTTTGAACCACAGCTGGCCTGGTTACTCAGCCAGTAAAGTGCTTGCTTTGGAAGCCTGGCAACCCAAGCTCAAATTCTGGAATACATGTAAAAGTGGAGAAATTTGATTCCCTAAAGTTGTTCCCCTTACACACACACACACACACACACGCTCATATCTGTGAACAGGTGAAGAGTTTTTCCCGCATCATAGTGCTGATGGCACCCTGGCCCATAATGACCCGTTCCTCCACAGCACTTCGGTTTTATCCTCCCTCTTGGCAGGAGACAACATAACCCCATTTCACAGGTGAGAAAACTGAGCCCCAGATGGGATATCTTGTCTGAGCCTTGAATAAAGCCCTCGCCTCTGCACCACTAAAGGTCTTTCTCCTAGGTCCAGTGTGAAATGAAGGACTTGTAGGACAGTAGTTGCCAGCCTGTGGGTCATGACCCTTTGTGGCAATTGAATGACCATTTCACAGGGGGCACCTAAGACCAGTGGAAAACACAAATATTTATGTTATAATTCATAACAGTAGCAAAATTAGTTATGAAGTAGCAACAAAAATAATTTTATGACTGGGGGTTAGCACAGCATAAGGAAGTGTTTTAAAGGGCCGCAGCATTAGGAAGGTTGAGGAGCACTGCTATAGGAGTCTCCTGTTCCTGCATCATCCTCCATTGGTGGGTGTTGGTGGTTATATCCGTGGCAAGAGCTAAACAAGACTTCAATGCATTGTGGTATCATAAAACTTGAAAACTACCCTGACATTTGAGGTCCTGGGTCTGGTCTGCTGAGCCTGCTGGCCTTTGACAATCCTTGGAGCCACCAGGCCCCATGGGACCAGCCTCCCACATGGCTACAAAGGCAGAGCCAGGCTGCCTCCTGCAGCCCACACTAAAGCCGAATCCCATTGCAGGGAGGGCCTGGGTCAGAAGTCTGCTTCAGAGATTCCTGGGTTTCAACAGACACCTCATTATCCCAGCCAGCCTCTGTAATCATACAGGCCCACGCCCAGCAGTCATCCTAGGCCAGGAAATCACTCCCTCCCCTCCCCCGCCTTCCGCCCAGGGCGCCCTGAACCTCAGTGTCTGCAGCCACTCTTCAGTGGCCCTCTTGACTGCCTAACGGTTTTCTCTCCTGCTTCTCCTTGCTCTCTCGGGGACTCGGAAGTGTGGCTAACCAGCTGGACTGAGTCTCCCAAGAAGGACATAACAGGTACTGCCTTGCATGCATGCGTGTGAGCATGTGTGTCCCAGCATGTGTGCCGAGGAGCTGGTGCCGGCAGGCTTCCTCCCGATGCTTCCCTTGTTCTGCATGCAGGGCTTTTCCACTCCCTGGGCCTTCTGCCTGCTGGGAGAACCCTTTATATACCTCGGATGAGCTGCCGGGCCTTGTAGCGTGATGACCAAGTTGAAGAGTGTGAGTGTATGTTGGCCCAGTGGCTCTGCCATGCCCTGCCTGTGCTGGCCCCCCCCGGGGGGTGCATAACCTTTCCAAAGGCATGTAATGCCTTCTCAGGGCATTTCTGTTCCAGGATGGTGATGGGCTGCCATCGTCTTTGGTCTTAGCACATTGAGCATCCCGGGGAGAGTAGCCAAAGATGAGCCATCTCTAATCTGAGGCAGGGAGTCCCTGACACCTTCCAGAGATCTCTTAGGGGAGCTAGAGATCTGGAGAGTAGGAGGCCCCTTCCTGTGCATGTGACAGGGTGGACATCCCAGGAGTCCAGAGCTTGGAATTGCCCCAAGGCCTTCAGTTGCCCGGCTGAGGTGCCTCTTGGGGCCTGGGGACATAGCATTTATCTGGCCCATCTGGGTGGAGGGTCAGGGTCTTGATTTTAGCCTTGTGCCAAAACCCACAAATAGCAGAACTATAGGGCTTGGAATAAATGGTGGGAGAGGGATGGCCGTTTCCAGAGCATCCCCAGCAGGGTCCTTTTTGTTCTCAAGAGTGAATATTCAGGCTGAGGAGGTGGGGAGGCATGACGGAGGGCTGGAGGGGAAAGGTCTCGGTCCAGTTGCAGGGTTAAAGCAAAGACTTCATTCTCCACTCTACCCCCACCCCACCTCCCTGCTGTTGGCAGGGAGGGGAGTGTTGAGCATCCTGGGAGAGAGGCCAGGAGAGAAGGCAGTGGGGGAGGTCCCCTTCCCTCCTGGTCTTCCTTATGGTGTTCCCGATGATGCTGGCCTGGGCCTGAGCTAATCACTGGGCTCCTGTCCCTTTTTCCCCTCTGCTCACGCCAGTGAGCCAGAGCCCACTTGGCCCACAGCAATACATTCTATTCACCAAACGTATAGCTGAGAGGCCAGAGGCCCAGTGCAGCCTGGGAGGAACCAGCTGTGAGGAGCTGTTGGGTCTTGGTGGGATGTCCAGGGTTCGGTGTGTTATGAGGAACCTGGGGCTCTGTGCCCACAGGGCTTGGCTTCTCAAGATAAGTCCAGCTCTCCAGAGTCAGAGGCCCAAGGGGGCGTGGGTAGTCCTTCCAACCCTTACCCTAGAGTGGCAGGGACAGCCAGCTGAGAGTTCAAGGCTAGAGTCTCCCAGCCTTGGTTTCCCTTCTGGAATGTTGGGGGAATTCTGTCAAACAGGAAATGCAAAGGTGATGCCAGAGACCCTGATAGTTGGGGTCCTGGGATGGCTTAGTCTGGTGTCCATCCCAGAGTGGCCTGGGAGCCTCTGAGCTGGCTCTCTTCAGCTGGTAAGCCCCTATCTGCCTGGAGGCGGGTCTAGGAGAGGCATTGCAGGGAAGTAGCATTAGGCTTCCCTACCCACCCTCCCGATGCAGTAGCTATAGATGGTTTTGCTGTGAGCTGCCTCTGGTAGCTCCTCCCAAGTCTCCCATACTCCACTCGATAAACAGCTGTCCATACTTTACTCAGGCTTTAGGCCCTGTGACTTCAGAGCATACACAGAACAGCCCTGAGGTACTGTTCCTGTTTACAGATGAGGAAGCTAAACTCGAGAGGGTCAAGCATTCTCCCCAAGGTCAAAGGGCAAGGCTGCACCGGACACTGATTCCGTTTTGCTCTTTGAATGCCAGCAGTGGCTGTGTCTGGGTCGTGTTCAGAGTTCTGAAGCACGAGGTCTGCTTGGAGAACCAGTCCCAACTAGAAGCCCAGGAGAGAGCAGGAGACTCCCAGCAGAGTGCTAAGGGAACCTCCTAGAGAGGCAGAAATGCTTGGGTAGGGTTGAGAGCAATAAAAGAGGAGCACGTGGATGGAGCAGGGGGCTGGCACACAGGGAGGCTTAAGAAGAAATGTACACGGGACACAGAGGGTGCTCAGCACATGTGCTGACTCATGGGTGTTCCGTAGAATGGCAGAGGCGTAGCAGGGGACCAGGGGCGCACCAATCGCAGGAGACACTGGGCTTGAATTTGCCCTTTATCCTCTAATAAGGAGCCATTGACGGTATGGGAGCTGGGGAAGGACTTGGCAAAGACCTAGTTTAGAAGCTTGAGCTGATAACGAAAATCCCAGCATTCGGTGCAGATGGTAATTGGAGGAATACGCTAGCAGGCCCAGCCAAGGGCTCTGATAAAGCCTAGGACTCCAGCTGGCCTGGGAAGTCCCATCCTAACCCAGGATGCAGCGCTCTCTAGAAGGGGTCCACCCCTCTGCCCTCTGCCAACGCCTTCTCGTCTGAGCACGAGAGCTCCCCCCCCACCCCAGCAGACTCCTCCAGACCCCAGTTTAACAGGCCTTGCCTGCCTTGGAGGGGATCCAGAGCTGCATCTATAGATGACATCACAGCCCACCACCAAGCAGTTTCTCATCTGGATACCTGCTCCTAGTGCCTGCTGCCGCGCACGCAGAGGCAGGCGCCAGAGGGAGGAGCCGGGAGCCTGCCTGTACACGGGCCGAGAGAATCCCACAGCTAATGCAGCTGTCTCCAGGAAGAGTGGCTGCCTGCCTGTGCTGTGTGACCCTGGAGAATGGTCCCTTTGCTGTGCCTTCCTGAGTCCCAGAATGCTAGCCGTTAGAGGCTCCAGCCAATTTTCCAGGCAAGCTTCAGATGAGGGCTGCGGGTGTGTAGATTTTTCTCTGCTTTGAAATCTTGCCTCGGATTTTTCTTGGCTCGGATCAAAATGAGCTGCTATCTGTCCCCTCTCTGGCACCTCATCTTTGTCCTCACGTCTTTGTCGTCTGGCCACAAGCCCGGAGTTGCTTGCTTCTTATTGCCTCAGCTTCACGTCTTCTTTCCCCTATACCCCCCCCCGCCCCCCATTTCAGAGGTAAGGCCCTCCCTGGTTTTCCCAGATGGGCATAACAGCCACACCCCACACCGTCTGTCTGAAAGTACTTTCATTTCACACCCAGTGCCTACCCCTAATAGACGTATATGCTAGTCATCAGAGGTGACAGCATGAGTCTCTAAGAATCCCCAACTCCAGTGTTATCAGGTGTGCCAGATGTCTGGGGATGCAGTGGGGCAGGGCCCTCCCTTCCTAGAGACTAAGCATCAATGGCACCCGTGGCCATGGGTGATGCAGGAGTTAAGATCACGTGCTTGGTGGCATGGGACTTGGGTTTAGTCCCAGCTAAGTGACCTTAGGGAATCTGCTTCCCCTTGACCTTCAGTTTACATGTGTGTAACACGGCCTGTGTGGAGCCCACTGTGGAAGGTTGCTATGAGGACCAAGCATGATGCTTTGGTTGGATGCTGAGTATGGGACTGAGCCTGAGGGGCCCTGACAGGGACTTGCATGCAGTGTGGCATGCTCAGGGCTTTAGAACTCCTACCACTACCCCCCCCATGCTCAGGGCTTAACAACTCCTACCACTGCCCCCCCATGCTCAGGGCTTAACAACTCCTACCACTGCCCCCCCATGCTCAGGGCTTAACAACTCCTACCACTGCCCCCCCCCATGCTCAGGGCTTAAGAACTCCTACCACTGCCCCCCCCCCTTTTTTGGTCTTGTATTCTCCTCTCCCATTTTTCACACCCAAGGTCCCCTCAGTGGCAGTTCTTTTTTGGTTTGTGATACACAGGCACTGATGTCCCCCAGGGCACAGTGGGAAGTTGTCTGTCACCCAGTACCCAGTCTGTTGCCAGCTGATGTGAAAGCTGGCGACATCTGCATACAGAGGCCGGGCTGCCCAGCTGTTGGTTGTGTTTCTGCCTGAAATACAATTCTGGTTTCTCAGGGGCTCCCTGGGGCCTTGTGTGTGTGCACTCATGGGACACACCTCAGCATCTGAGTCCCCAAAGGGCTCCTCTGGGGCTGCAAAGCCCACACCATGAGGGAGAAAGTCTTTCTCTTCCCAGGAGAAGAAACTTTGTTGACTCTCCCAGGGTTCTCTGCCCACAGACCCTGACAGTGCCTTCTTCACAAAGGGCCCAGAGGTCTAAGCAGTGCCTCTCACTTTTGGCTGCATATCTGAACCGTGGGACAGGATGGGGTATGCAAAATGACTCATGCCGAGGCCCCACCCACTAAAGCCGGCCCTCCAAAGCCTAGGCATCAGAGTTAAGGGGTTTAAAAGCTCCTGGGATGGGTCTACATTCCTAAGTGAAGGATCATTGTGTCGGAAGGACAGTGTACGGAAATAAATCAGTGTTCTGTAATTAGAAGAGAGACGGACTCGAACCTCCGAAAAGACGGTGAGTGGTTCGGCTGTCTCGGAGTGAGCTGTGGGAACTGCATGGGCCGCTTGCCCTCTCAGAGCCTCTCATTAATCTGGGAGTTAAAACGGGGTGTCTCGAGGTGACCCGAAGCCATACCTGCCTGGCAAGCATGTGAGTCAAACTCAGTCATGGAGAGGGAATGTGTCTGAGGGTGAGGCACCACAGGAGACTGCAAACACCACACTATGTCTGTGGCCACACCAGTGGTGTGAAACATTGGGAGAGTTTTGCATTTGTTTTGGTTTTGAAACAGGGGTCTTGACTGGCAACCGATGCTGACTTTGAACTCCTGATTCTTCTGCCTCAGCCACTTAGTGTGGGAATTACAGGCTGACTGACAAACGTGCGGTGTAAGAACTGTACTAGAATTCCCTTGGGGGTGGAGCGGTCTGGGAGGGCTTCCTGAAAGAGGCGATTAGTCATTTTCTGGCTTGTGGGTTAGTTAATGCTAGCAGGGTATCCTGTCTTTGAGAGTGTAACAGCTGAAGAGCCGAATCTGACGGCGCAGGCAGCCACATACCATCTAAGCTGAGACGGGCAACCACCTGTCCACTGTCCAGCCTGGTGTTGCTTTTATGAATGTCACATTGGTCCAGCAGCCAAACAGGACAAAGACCTGGCTTGCTCCTGGAAGCGGGGCTCACCTGCCCTCTCTCTCTGATACACCCCAACCTTTGACTCTGAGGCTCTTGAAACTGCCTGCCTAGTGCTTCAAGGCATGGGGGACCAGCCACCCTCTGCGGGTTGAGATGGCGGCGAGGGCTAAGAAGGCTCCTCTGGAAAGCCTAAGGCTGCTGTCTGCCTGGCCCTCTAAGAGCCAGGAGGACAGGAATGGAGCCGAACTTGAGGAAAAGTTGGCGGGGGTGGGGAGATGGGGGGTGGGCCCAGCTCGCCAGCACTGGCTCTGGGACTTTCTTCTTGGGTTTCAAGTAAACAGTCTGGGCCCTCCTCCCATCCCCTGCCTCCACCCCCAGCTCCTCATTCGACGGGTCTCATGTGTTTCTATTTAAGGGTTGCGAGTAAGCCCTAGTGATTGGCGGCCTCAAACCCTCTTGACTCTTTGCTGGACCTAGGCTGTGGAGAAGTTCTCTCCCTCTCCCTCCTGAGGGGAGCCCTGTTGCCTTTTCTCTCTGGGTTTACAGGCTTGGGGTAGAAGCAGCAGGCCTCCTGGGCCTGCCCCTCGCCTCTCTTCTTTCTCCCCCCTGTGCTGTGCTCTGGTCTCAGCCTTCATGGGCCGCCTACTGTGCTCCTGTGGCCCTCCTCTCACACCCCAGCCAGCCCGAGAGTCTGGAGAGCCGGGAGGCCCCAGGCCTCTCTGCAGACTCCCGCATGCCGGGCTGTGACTAACTTCACACGCAGCAGCAGGCTTTCCCCTCAATTCCCTTGTCTTCCATCTCTGCCTGTCTCTGCCTCTCTCCACCCCCTTCTCCTCCCCCGTCCCCTGGCTCCCCATGTCCCCCGGTCCCCGCGGTGCAGCGGGCCGGTGTGGGGCCTTGCTATATGGCCTGTCCTTGGGGCCCAGCAAGCTTCGAGCCCTGGCTACGGGCTGCTCCTCGGTGCAGCGCTGGCGACCGAGCAGCCTCCCTCGAGGGCGATGGACAGAGGGCGCCCCGGCCGTGGGGCCACGGCCGGCCGCTGGCTCACCGCATGCTTTCTGCCCTCGCCAGGTGCCGACACCAACGCCGAGCCCATGATCCTGGAACAGTACGTGGTGGTGTCCAACTATAAGAAACAAGAGAACTCGGAGCTGAGTCTCCAGGCCGGGGAGGTGGTAGATGTCATCGAGAAAAATGAAAGTGGTGAGTGCCTGGCCTTCGGCTGTCCACTCCTGGTTCCAGCCTGGCTCCTGGGCCTGGCTGGGTTTTTGTTCCTCTCCTCCTCCCCCCACCTCTGCAGCTATACGTTATTTCCATCTGGCAGGGAGAGGGCCGAGGAGTCTGAAGTTCCCCTGTTGGTTTGGGCTGCAGGCCAGCAGTTTGCCTGGTGGTGGAAGAATGTCTCCCTGGCTTGAGGCTAATTAGCCAGCTTGTGCTAATGTAAGGCAAGGTGGCTGCAGAAGCATCCATTCCCTATTCAGGACCTCATGCCCTCTGAGGCCCAGAGGAGATAGTAGCTTTAGCTCTAGTGCCCAATGACAGCTTCCCCAGTTGAGCTATCTGCCAGGATCCAGACAGAAGTGGGAGGACCCAGCCAGCTGGTGGAGAAGACAGGCCATGCCATGACATCATAATGGGTTCCAGAGTCCCCAGACCCCTGGCTAGATGTCCGAGGAAGGGCCAGGCCTGTGGGAGGTTGGCTGGTGGCTGGGCAGTGAGTGGGTGGTGAGCTAACTGCCCCCCCCCCCTCCGCCAAGCTGAGCTACCAGGACCTGGGAAGAGGGCCCAAGCACTGGATAAAGCCAGGTCCTGGAGCCAGGAGGGGTCCTGCAGCAGCCACTTTGTCATTAGGAACTGACATAGGGACCATACCCATGGCTTCCCAGGGTCTGCTGGTTCCAGAGTTCTTGCAGAGTGGACAAAATTCCCTTGGTATCCTTGGCAAAAAAAGGCACAGTAAATGGAGAAAAGAGGGGTCCAGAGTCCCCAGACCCCTGGCTAGATGTCCGAGGAAGGGCCAGGCCTGCGGGAGTCTGTCAGTCCCATGTTGCAGGCACATAAGGCTCCTGAAGAAGGGCCAGAAGGTTCTTGAAGCCACAGCATCCCCAAAGCTTGCCCACAGCCAGCTCCAAAGTCTCGACTGGGGCTTGGAAAGATTCAAGATCTTGTTTTGGTTTCAGTTTGCTGGGGGCAGGCCTTGTGTATAGGTGCACCCCTGGATTGCATCTGTAGGTCCTTCAAAAGGGAGGCCTGATCGTTCTCATTCCCTTCTCATATTTCAAAAGGAAAGCAGCCCAGTGGGTCACTGTGCCCATTCTGTAGATAGAATGACTGAGGCACGGAGAGCTGGAAGGGAAACAAGTATCCTGAGGTCAAAAACCTCTAGGTGGCTGCAGAGAAGCTAAAGGAAATCTCATTGGGCATTCTAGGGGACACAGCTCCCTAGCACAGGGCTGTGATGTGAGCATAGGCTGGACTCCCCCTTCCGAGGCTGTCACCCTCATAGTCCATTTCCCTCCCTGAGAAGTCAGGCTCTGTCCTTGTTCATGGGCGGCTGGCAGTGACACTGCACACATGACAGACCGTGACCTGGTATCAGATCTTGATTCCAGGTGACCACCACCCTGGTCCCCTTCCCGTGTAACTCTGCTATGTCATGCTATTGGCCCCATTTCTTGGATCTCTACGGAAGCTGGCATTGTCTTGGGGGCTGGCTCTGGGAGCCCCAAAGCCCTGAGGCCCTATAAAGGATCTTTCAGGACAGAATGAGAGGCAACAGGGAAGGAAAATTTGTTCACTTAGGAGCTTGCTCCTAGCAAAGCAGGGGCCTGCCTTTGAGTGTAAGGTCGGTTCTTCCAAGTTCTTCCTTAGGGACTCACCCGCTGCCAAATGTACCTCCCACACCACCACTGCAGTGTGAACCAGAGCAGCAGGAGACAGTGAGTCTCAGGGTCAGTTTGCCATTGGCCAGGATGACAGACTAGGCTGAGGCAGAGGTAGACACTTCATGGAGTTTGAGGCCACCCAAGGCTAAATAGTAAGGCCCTGTCTCAAAAAATAATAAAATAAATAAACATAAAGACTTCAGGGACTCATTGCCCTTTCCATCCTGTATCTGCAACCCTTAGAATACACGGAGTCTTGCCTAAAGGTGAAGGAGAGACATGCTTGCCTGCATAGTCCCCTTGGCTGACAAGAGGCCTCAGCTTGTCACTGCCACCCACCCCTGAGCAGCCCAGTCTAGCACAGAGACCTCCATAAGAGGGTTGCCGCCCTTAGATGCAGGATTCTGACTGCTACCAGATTGCTGGGTAACTTCGGGCCCCCTTACTTTCCCAGGCCTTACCTATTCCTTCTGTATCATGGGGTGACCTTGTGGCTGCTGGAAGTGGAGACTGCCTGTGTCTGAGCTGCCGGGTGACTCAGCAGGGCCCTGGGTGTCAGCTGGAGAGAGCCTCGTTATTTGTGGCTTTTCTGCTGTTCTCATGGTGTGTGGATCTGATGGACATCCAGCTTAGCAAGAGAGACAGGGAAAAGGGGAGAAGGCTTAGATGTCCAGGCTTCTGACCCTGAGAGGTCATGTTCTGGGAAAGAAGCCGGAGGCTGGACTGTGGGGTTGTAGGTGAGGCGTGTGCACCCTATGAGCTGGTTTTGGAAGGAGTGGTGAGTGAGGCTTCAGAATGCTGGAACAAAGAACTAATTGTGATGCCTTTGACCTGGGACATGGTGAGCGTGTTGCAACATTTCCATTGGCATTGTTGGGCCTCCCATTTGGTGCAGGCCTCTGCCTGTGTGCCCTTTTACTTAGCTGGGAATCGTTCAAATGGAGGGTCCATGGAGAGACCCAGCAGCCTCTGGCTCTGCCTGTTTATCAAAGGCCCCTTGTGACCTAGACTACAGCCACAAGGCAGCATGGGGTGTGGGACATGGCAGCACTCTGTGGCTGTCACCCACCTAAAGAGATGTGTCTGCAGGATGATACCAAATCCATAAACAGTTAAGTGCCAGGCCCCTGGCTGAATAGGAGAATTGTACCAGTTTCATGGAATAATCCTGTGTGGTAGAAGACACTTTAACCATTTTGAAGCTAAGGTAACAGACAAAGGGTTTAGGTGATTCTTGGAATCCAAAAGCCGAGGTCTCTCCTTCCCAGAAGGCCCCAGGGGAGGCTGAGATGTACTGATCTTGAGTGTTTAGTGGTAAAGTGTGTCAGTGGTAAATGCATTAGAGACATGGACTGGTCAAGATGATCAGAGATCTCCCTGGAACATCCATGCTAAAAGATTTCCCTGGGATCCTGCTGGCAGGGCGTTCATAGGCAGTGCAGTATTAGTGATTAAATTGACCCTTTGAACTTGGAGGCAGGCATCAGTTGAGAAGATCTCAAGAAGGTAATGTGCTCCCCGAACTAAGGATAACCCATCTCAAGAAACACATATATGGGCAGAAGTCGCACACACCTTTTTGATCAAACAGGAGGTGCCCATCCACACAGGAAGACTCCTCCCCCACTGGTCAGTAGGACCACACAAAGCAGAAAGATGCAGTGTTGGTGGCTTACCATCCAGCAAGCCATGCCAGGGCCTGCAGCAGCCACTGTTTCTTTAGAGAACCCCCTTGACCCTTCACCCTTGACCTCAGCAATGGTACCTGAAATACCTCCTTATAGGACATTCTTGTGTCTCAAAGCCCCGTACTAGTGTAACCTCTGCGGACAGATGACTTTCGGGTCCTGGTGGCTGGTTTCTGTGTTGAGCGAAGCTGCTTGCAACTTTCCAGGGTTATTTCCTTCTAAGAGTGCAGCCAGGGCAGGGAGTGTGGAGATGAGTCCACAGAATTTCTCCTGCCTCAGCTTCAGTCCTGTCCTGTGAGCCTTTTACTTCCTGGCATTGGCATGGCACACTGAGGGTTCTGATCCTTCCTTGGAAACGAAGGATTTTGAGTTCCTCATAGATCCGTCCACTTTCCCAGTGAGAAAACTAAGCCTCGGAAATCTCTACCCTCCAAATCCAGTGCTTTAGTAATTGATCTGTGACTAAAGGCTGGTAATTCTGTTAACTTTTTCAAGAGACTGTTGAAAGACTACGGGAAAACCTCACTGAGGCCAAGAGTGAAGCGTGAATCCCAGCCTTGGGGAAGCTGGGACTGTGAAACCTCACTCTTCTCACTCTTTCCTTTCTTGGCTCTGTCTCTGCCCCCCTCACTCTGTGTGTGTGTTTTGTGTGTGTGTGTGTGTGTGTGTGTGTGTGTGTGTGTGTGTGTGTGTGTGACAGAGAGAGAGAGAGAGTAAGAGAGAGAGAGTAAGAGAGAGAGAAAGAGAGAGAGTAAGAGAGAGAGAGGAGAGAGAGAAACAAGAATCAATTTGCTTAAATTTTATTTTAAGATTTACTTATTTTATTTCATGCATGTTAGTGTTTGCCTGCATGTGTGTATCAGCATCACGTACATGCCTGGTACCTGAAGAGGTCAGAAGAGAGCATTGAATTCCCTAGAACCGGAGTTACAGATGGTCATATGGGTGCTGGGAACTGAACCCAGGTCTTTGTTCAGAGCAACATGTGCTGTTAACTGCTGAGCCATCTCTCCAGCCCTCCCGTTTTCTATTTCCAGAGTAAAGAGGGCAGTGATATGAACCACAGAGACTTTACAAAGGTGAAACAGACTGTACCTAGTGCCCATTAACTACACTGTTCATGATATTTGAGTCTTCCCTTTGTCCCGGGCACACATAGGGTTCATGTCTAATGGGTGTGGTAATTCTAGCACGTAAGATGAGGACTGTATTGGGAGCATGGGATAGCTTTAATTTTTTTTTAACTTACACTTATTTCTTAGGGGTAGGGGACTGCCAGGGGCTTTCATGCCACAGCATGCATGTGGAGGCTGGAGGGTAACTTGTGGGAGTCGGTTCTCTCTCTCTACTGTGTGGTCCTGGAGATGAAACTCCGTGGTTATGCTCGGTGGCACCTCCACCCACTGCTCCATCTCACGCACTTGCCATAGCTTTATAACTACGCTGTCTTAAACTGACGCTGTTTAGTTTAGTTGTGTGCTTAGACTGTGCTTAGACTAAGGAATGACCTAAATGCCGACCCAGACTTCCAAGCTGCTGCCTTAGGAAGTCGACGCCCCAGTGAAGAGAGGTGAGGCTGTTTCTAGAAAGGCTAGCTCATTGCCACATGCATGCGGAGTAATGGACTAGTATTCCTGTCTCCAAGCCAGCCTTGTGGGAGTGACAGCCCCAAGTCAGCCTGCATTGGCAGGTATGTCTGGTCCTCACACGGTCCTGTAGGAGCATCCGAAAGCCTTGCTCTCTGGTAGCTCTTTTCTTCCTAAATGCATGTGTGTGTCCCTGCCCTATCTGCCTAATCAGCAATTCCTAAATCCATTCTGGTCCAAGGCCGTCTGTGGTATGCAGCGTGTTCACTTCACGAAGCTGGCTGGAGGAGTGAGGGCCAGAGAGCATAAATCCCTGAGCAAGAGAGCCTGGGGCCCTGCAGCCCAGCGCACTGTAGGACAGAGATCATCTTGCCACTGAGATTGTAAAACAGTTTCCTAATGAAAATCTCAGGCTTCAGGTTAGGTAAACCTGGTTGTGATTTTGATTCAATTACTTTGTGGCCCTCAGGAAGTTTCCTGGGTCCTCTAAGCATCCCTTTTCTTACTCATAAAACAGGGTCAACTGTACAGCCCCTGCCACGGTTGGGATATTGGGATATTGGAGTTGGAGTATTGTGATTCAAAAGGGCTACATGTTCAGGGCCAGAGATACAAGTGTGCAATGTAGGACATTAAACTTGGAACTCGAGCTGTACTTTAGATGGCCGTGTTTGCCTCAAATGCACAGAGCCCTGGTTTGACCCCTAGCACCACGCAAACTAGGCATGATGGTGCACATCTGTAATCCCAGCACTTGAGAGGTAGAGACAGGAGGATCAGAAGTTCAAGGTCATCCTTGGCTACACAGCAATTTTGAGGCCAGTCTGGACTACATGAGATCCTGTCTCAAACAAAACCACACCAGACTGGTGCATTGGTGGTACAGTGTCCCCACCTGACCGGGCAGTGGATTTCACTCAGTGGTTCTTACTCAGCTCTGAGGGTCTGTGAGGCAGAGAGCAACAGAGGGTTTACTACCCATGAAGTTAGGACAGCACCTGCCAGATCCACCTTCTTTGGAATTGTTGCTTGCACAGCTGTCCTTGTCCCAGCCTGTGACAAGAAAGAGGGCTTATGACAGAAGCCAGACTCCTACTGGTGACCAAAAGCCAATGCCTCCAATCAGGATGCGTCACACAAGGCTGGCAGAGAGGAGGTCCACCTGTGGTACCACCACGCTGACCATCACGGCTGTCACGTGGTGCAGAACAAAAGTGTCGGGGGCCAATACTGGGCCTAGTGGGGTGGGTATTAAAGGAGAAAGGGGCTTCCGCCTGAGCTTTAGAAAATGAACACAGCCCAGTGGACAGAATGGAGCGTGTGGGGTGGGGGAGGGGCAACAAAGCAGGGAATAGGCACCCAAAGCAGGAGGAACATGGAAATTAGGCAGCCCTGTGGAAGTCAGCCATTGCCTGTGGTAAGAAGGGAGTTTGCCTGAGGGAGCTTGGAGTCCATCTTCCTGGCTCTTGAAGAGGGCAGCTGGAGCAGGTGTGTGCAATGGTGGGGGCAGGTGGGTGGACAAGGAAATAGTTCTTTCCTCGAGCTACATGTGCCATGGCTGTTGTCAGGAAGACATCCAAGAGCTTGTCAGCACCGAGCGCTGCCAGCCACATGCCGGGAACCAGAAGCCAGACAGCAGGGCGGGGCAAGGGGTGCTGGACTTTCCCTGTCACTTCCACCCTGCTTAGGTTGGGCAGGTAGAGCAGTCAGTCAGCCTCACCTGGCGCTGTCTCTGTAGACAGAGCTGGCCTGACTCTTTGGATTCAATCTACTGTCTGTGAATGTGCAATCCTAGAGGCCCTGCCAGCCTCCCAATGGACGTACATGTACGTACATCCTGCCTTTGTCCCCAGTGGAAGTGGCAGGTCTCGTTCCCCAGCTGAAGTCTAGGGAGAAGCCCTTCCTTCCCACAATGCTCTCTGCTCTTACGTAATGGATTTCAGCTAAGTGCAGGGCATGCGCTTCTGGGGAGTATAATTTTCAGACCTCAGGGAATTTGGGTTGAGAAATTGCCCCTTTCCCCAGATTACCCTGTGGATGCTGGGTATTACACACTTCAGCACTTGGGTTTTCCGTAATCATTGTGGTGGTGGCTGAGGGTAGCCCAGGGTAACCACCTTCATGCCTATCTGCATCTTTTTGGATTCCATAACCTCATCCTCTGGTGTCCAGTGCCGACCAAGAATCCTAGTGTTAAGATGGGGAAAGCTGAGGTGACCCAGTTAGCTTATATGTCCCGAAAATCTTGTGGGAGCCAGTGTTCCGTGAAGTTCCCCATCTTGGAGCCTTGGAATCCCCAAAATGGAGGGAAACTTCTGGTTCCTATAGCTCAAGTTCATGAAACTCTTGTTTGGGTTTCATTGTCTCTTCCCATGCTCTTATTTCTCTTCCTCACTGGGCATCTCTCAGGCTCCTGCTAAAATTCATTTGTTTCTCTTGAGCTTTTATTGGACTGGATTTCAGGGAAGTGGCCCAGCAGCACCACAGGGGGTAAGAGAAAGCCAAAGTCAGTCAGTCTGCCAAAGACTAGTGGTAAGCAAGCAATCTGTGCCCAGTCTGGAGCTGATTCCCATAGCCATGTGTCTGTCCCTCTCCTGTGAGCTGGTCCATCAGTACTGTCACAGCCACCTTTGGCTCACGGGGTCATGAAACCCCAGTTGCCAGAAGTCTGTGTGTCTGTTCTCTTAGATGCCTGCTGGGAGTCATCATCAGAGAGGTCAAGGCCACCTGGGGAAGTGTCTGTTCCTGCCAGCTAGCTGGGGATTTTGAGCTTTGTCCAAGGTGATCTCTTTCTGAATCATAATATTTTAAGTTTCACAGGATAGGAAACCATGAGATTGTTAAAACCCCTTGGTAACAGGCAGGGTGGAGCCTGGTGTTCTGTCTCTCCAAGGAGGAAACTGAAACCCAGAAAAATGAGGGAGCTTGCCCCAAGGTTGCACAGTAAGGAGGGCAGGCATGGGCTTTACATACCATCGTCTGCCCAGGGTTGGGAACCAGAGTGCTTGCGGCGTGGATTTTGCTTCTTTGGAAAGCCAAACCCCAGAGGGCTTTGCTGTGTAAATTCCCCAGAGGACCAAGAACTAGGATGCAGAGGGCTGTAGCTCAAAGGCTGTAGGTCAGAGACTCTGAAGGAGAACAGAGAAAGAGTGAGTTTCCCATCTTGGCTCCCCAGGTCCTTCTGGAGGGGCTGGGCTGTATGAGTGGTGGATCCAGAGGGGTTTGGGCGGAGCTTGAGATGTGCCTCCCTGACATTAGTCCAGGTACTTCAGTCCATGTTACGTTTCTCTGCTTGTAACCAAACAGAATCACCGCAGCCCCTCTCTAACAGCCCCACACCACATGGAGTAGTAGGTCCTCCGTCCTGCCTCCTCTCCTCCAAACTTCCGTACTCAGGGAACTCCTGCTTCTGTAGCAGGCAGACAGCTTCGTCAACAGGCATGAAGAACCTACTTGTGGCCCACGGCATGCATAGGACTGGAGTAGAGCAATGGATAAGTGTGGAGAGCCTACTGTGTGACCCATGCCATGTATAACACTAGAGTAGAGCAGTGGACAAATGTAGAGAACCTACTGTGTGACCCATGCCATGTATAACACTAGAGTAGAGCAGTGGACAAATGTAGAGAACCTACTGTGTGACCCATGGCATGCATGAGACTGGAATCCAACAGTGGAGTAGAGCAGTATGGTGAACCTACTATGTGACCCACAGCATGCATGAGACTGGAATAGAGTAGTGAACAAGTGCGGAGAACCTACTGTGTGACCCATGCCATGTATAAGACTAGAGAAGAGCAGTGGACAAGTGTAGAGAACCTACTGTGTGACCCACGGCATGCATAAGACTGGGGTAGGGCAGTGGACAAGAAGCTGCCCTTGTCTTGCCCTGGCTGACAGTGACATTTCTGTAGCTCTCTACCCATAGCCCAGATACTGTGAGCTGATTATATTCCCCAAGTACGGCCCAAAGCAAGGTGATGCCGTCTAGGAGGCTAGGGTTCAGGATGGCACATGGCCTGGGTGCTACTGGTTTTGTGGAGGCACAGTGTTGGGTTGGGTGAGAGAGGCTTCTGAGGATGGCAGATCTTGAATAAGGAGAGGTAGGCAGCTTGTAAGGATAGAGGAGTCGGGTGTTGCCTGCAGACTGAATAGCTGGAAGGGACTGATAGGATCTGGTTGAAAGAAAGAGGTTGCCCACTAGTAGCTGAGTTTAGCTGTGCTAAGCAGGCTGGAGGGGTCTACTGTGTGATATCAGATAGGAGTTACTCACTGTGCTGAGGGAAGGAGGCAGGCAGGGCTGACTTACGGCTCTGGGACTTTGGTACTGAGGGGCCATCTCAAAGCCCCAGAAGTAATGTAACAGGTGTCCTGTCACACCACTTCTCCCCAACCAGGCCCTTTAGGTTACAACTGAGGCTGGATTTTAGACTCACCCTCCCAGCCCTGTGCATTCAGACTGTTCCTCTAACACGTCTGCACACATAGCTGGGCCGCTGTCTAGCCTAGGCTCTGGAGTGAAGCTGGGGACAGCCCCCAGACTCGGCCCTTACAGGCTCTGCCTTTCCTCTTTCCTTTCAAGAAGGTCTCTGTTGGAGCTGGCTAGGTACCCTGTCCTGGCATTCCTGGACACTCTGTCTTTCTCGGTTGTTTTCTGTTCTCCCAGAGCCCCAGCCTGCCCGTGGCTCATTGTGCTCACAGATTTGGGCTGTTGGCTGGTTGGAGCTGCTTTGATGGGAAGAGTCAGATAGCAAGCAAGTGTATGTGGCAAGAACGCAGGCCCTCGGGTCCCTGTGCCGGCCAGCACCTACAACATCAACTGTAGGCTACTACATGGCTGGCTTGACCAACTAACCTCTCTCCAGCCTGGTGGTGCTTGCTGCCAGCTCCAGACACTCACTTCTTGCCTGAGGCATTGGGCCAATGGATTGCCACTTGGCACATTGCTCAGGGTGTCCTGTTAGTGGGAGGAGTTGTGGAGCCATTCTAGAAGGAATGCCAGGCCTTGCATAAGACAATCTTGTTCAATCTGGGCTTTAAGCTCAGCTACCAATTAATGGGTGACCTCAAGCTACTTTGTCCCTTAGAACACCAGCTACCCTTGTCTGCAGGGTAAAGGGGGGGCTGCAGTGGCCACAGTTACTTCTTGGATCTGCACCTCCCCAGTTCCCCGACCACTGTACTCTTTATCAGCTAAGCCAGATGTAGCCTCTTTGGCACCATGGTGTGGAAGCCATGGAGTTATGATGCCTCCCCACCCCCAGGCCTGTGTAAACATACTGTGTCTCCACACAGAAGGCACAGGGGAAGGGAAAGTGGCCATGTTGACCAGCCCCCAGCTAGCTCTCCCCAGCTGCCAAATGGGTCAATGCCTTCAAGCATCCCTGGGTTTGTAACAATGATCACAGAGATCGTGGGCTCCTGGACACCTCTGGAATTGGCTCTTCTAGGCCAAATGCTTTGGAGATTAAATTTCCGGAGAGTGAACAGCTGAGCTTCCCTGAGCCACTCTTACTGTGACAGCCAAGGGGCTCCCATGTGTGCCTGCATTGTTCTCCTTGATGAGAGGAAGAGAGTGGACAGAGGGTGAGGGTGGTTGGGTGCCCCTCCCCCCTGTAGACAAAGTCAGCCACTAGGGCAGCTGGTGCTGCTGGGATTTTCTAGGAAGTGCCTGCAACAGAAAGAATTTCATGATAGGGTTTCGGGGTAGCTTTCCCCCTCTTTAAATAATGTTTTTGAAGAGTTGCCATGGAGAACTGTTGGAAGAGAGGGGCTGATGAATGTCTTTGGTCATGTCAGATGAGGACAAGATTACCCAAGTGAGGGAGAGTGTCCCTCCCGTCAGCAAGACTGTGGGGTTCCAGGGCTGCCCTGCCAGAAAGCCAGGACCATAATCACAAACAGACTGCGATCACTTACAACCAGAAGTATTACTTTAGACTCTTGGCTTTGATGGGGAAGAATGCAGTTCTCCTTGGCCCCTCCCCCACCCTCTCAAGTTAAACAAGATCTGTGAAAGCCATAGCTCTGGGCCTTAAAGAGGCCAGAATTCAAGCGAGGGAGAGGTCTCATAGGCCCTGCTTTGGAGAGCTTCACTGAGCTCCCCCCTGGTGTTGGGGCTGGGAATAGCCCTGTGTCATTTGCTGTCCCCCTTCTTCTTTGAGGTGAGCTGGGGAATCCCACTCTCCTGTCTTCCTGGGGCTTCCTCACCACGGACACACTCGCCATCCAAGTGTCCTGGCATTTTCTTCATGTGCGCCATATACTTTCACAGTATGTGGTAGAGGAGATCAGACAGCTGTCTCAAAGAATATGGCTTAGCACACTGGGATATTGGGGTCTAACCTAGGCCTAGGGGTGGGAGCTATTTCTCATCTCCCTTCCTCAACTGGTACTTCCCAGGCAAGCCTCAGATGGACTGTCCTATCCCTAGGCATCAATATGTCAGAGCTGTGACTTCGTGTGCCTTCCTACCTGGGTGCTCAGACCAGATCATGGGGGCAGTGTGGACCTGGTTGCCAATAGAGTGGGATTGTAAGCACCTGCCATGGGAGAGGAGGGAGGGAGTTTAACCCATCACCTGGACTTCGCATAAGGAGAATTAGGATCCAGAGGCCCTGCCTCACTGGCTCTCTTAAAAGTAATTACCTTCTTTTGCTTCCAGGCCTCATTGCATAAGCAAACACAAACTCACCTCCTTGGATCTAGAGGGCCTCCTTTTGGCATTGACACAGCAACCTGGAACCTTTCAGACCTCAGGCCAATCTGCCCTCAGTGACCCCGCCCCCGAAACCCCATAAGGACAGCCCACCACCTTCCCTTATAGATGTGGTTCCCAGGTGGGGAACTGGATGAGATCTAAGCCAACAGGGCAGGTTCTGATGCAGAGGCCAGGGCAGGCGGAAGGGAATACAAACCGTGCATTCCAATGTAAGGGACGGGCTAAGCTGACGACATGGTGTTACCAATACTGCTTTTTTTCTGTGACTAACATCGTAGCATGCCGTGCTGATGGCTAAGCACTTAGATGTGAGTGTCCTGGGCATGTCATTGCCAAAGCATATCTAGAGGAAAGAGATGCCCAAAGCCCACTCTGCCCCACCCCACCCCCCACTTTCTGCTGTTAGTTTCTGGCTAGGCCTTCTCACTAAAGAATATTTCTAGAATGGAGTTGCCCCTCCAAGAGTCCAGAAGTGGTAGGACAATTTGGCAGCTGAGAGATGAGAATATGGAAGGTAGTCTAGGCCAGTTACCTCCCCAGTATCCTCCCGAATATCTGCCTGAAGAGAAGGCATTGATCAGCCTTATTCAGAATGGAGAAATCCAGAGCCAAGAAACAAGCAAGCAAGTCGTCATGAAAGACATTAGATGCTTTCGTTCGTTCGTTCATTCGTTCATTCCTGGACCTGTATCTCCTGCTGTGTGTGCCAGGAACAGAGGTGTGTTAGAAAGACCTTCATGGAAGAATTAAAGAGGAAGCAGAATTACCCATCATTGCTCAGCTGAGGGACCTTCTGCAGGCCCCTCCTCTCTAGAGCTGGTGATATTGGAAGAGCTACCTCTCATTGTTAATCCTATGTGTCTATCACCACCACCTGGCCAATCATTGTGGAAAGTCTGGGCGTGGACTGAGGGACTATCTGGTTTAAGGTGATCTTTCTCTACATTAGACAGAGAAAGAGTTGGTGCCTACCCGTGGAGACATGGAAGTGAAGTGGAGCCTGAAGTTCAGAGAGCCTCACGGGATTACCACAGCCCCCTCTGAGGCTCCAAGGTAGTAATCCCAGGACAGGAGATGCTTTCAGGAGACTGTGTATGAGAAACCTATGCATAAGGCAGGCGAGTAGCCCTAGAGTCACCGTCTCCATGCCAGGCATGGGGCAGTGTCCTTTCCTGTGACTTCTATCCACACAGTCCTGCGCAGGGTACTAATATGACCTCTGCGATACAGGCCACACAGTCACGGAAGGCATGCCAGGTGCTAGGTCTTCACATATGCTCTGCAGAGTCCTGGTAACCCTCTGTGGTTGTGTAGGCACTGAGTAGGACACCAAGGCAAGGAAGCTGTTTGGGGTGCAGCTATCTCCCCTCTGTTCTCAGGGGAAAAGCAGGTCTCTGGGCCACCTGCTCCAGAGCTCCAAGTTGTACCCATTAGGGTGGCTTCTTCTTGTATCCTGGTATGTGAAGCTGTGCTGGAGGTCCTAGTGGAGGTTGTGGCCAGACTGCATGGCTTCCTCAGGTGGGCATCCCTAACATTCCTCCAGAAGCCTTACCCTTGTCCGTGGTGAGTGGCCTCCGGGCCTCCCTGAACTCTGCGCTTCCATTCCTGTGAGGGGAGAGGCCCAAGTAGAAATATTCCAGTTGAGTTCACCAGAAGGTTGTGGGGGCTTCAGCTCTAAATGGACGGGAGTGTCTACCTCCTGCATGGCCTAGGGCCAATTAGACAGCCAACACTAACAGTCTGTACTTCAGTTCCCTGTGGCAGATCCCCCTGGGTGAGAGAGGTGCTGTCCCTTACTGCCCAGTATTGGTGAACTAGAAGAAAATTTCCATTCTAACCAGACAGAGGTACTGGGCTAGAGTGATGGGGGCTGAGGAGAGCCAATGCAGCACCCCCAGTAGCTGAGCTTGAGAGATTTGGGGCATATGTAAAGAGGACAGGGTAGCTGCCGAGATCCGAGACAGGGGAAGTCTGTGCCCGCTCTCATTGTGTTGTATTCTCAATAGGCACTTCCAAAGCCCCTTCTCCGTCCAAAATACCTGAGCCAGGCTGGGGGCACCCACAAGATGCCAAACTGAGCAGCAAGATGCTGTCCTCAGAGGTCTCTTGCTCTAGCTGGGGACGTGGTCAATTCAAACCTCAGGTCAGAGTGCAGGAGCTGCGCAAGGGAGGAAACCAGGGTGCCAGCTGGTGGGGTGTCATAGAACTTCATGGAGGGAGTGACTTGAAGGACAGGGCCTGAACACAGTGAGGAATCAGGGAAACCACACACGTGGGACTCTTGAGTCCCATAGAGTCAAAAAGAACAAGATAGAAAGTCTTTCCCCCAAGGGCCCATGAAATGTGAGCGCTCGTTCCCACACTGCTGAGTAGCCAGCCTGGGGGCCAGCAAGCCTGGGGCCAGTGTGCAGCTAGCTATCTGTTCCTGGCTCCTTGTCTGTAAAATTGGGATGGAAGTTGAATCCCATGTGGCTATAAAGAAAATCACCAAGTGGCAGTTACTTCCCATCCTTTTTCTCTGACAGGCAGGGGTAGGCAACCTTCGAATCCCTGGCAGTATCCAGGGTTTACTGGATCCCTGAACTTGCCCGCATCCTCCAGCAACCTAGAGACTTTCCAAAGAAAGTTTCCTGCCTATTACCTTAGAGCAGCCCTTGGGTAAGGAGGGCAGGTGGTCTGTTCCCATTTTGCAGGAAAGACGTAGTTTGTTGGCAGTCAGTGTTTCCCAAAGGGTAGTTTGTACATGTGTGCTGCTGGACACCTGCTGAATAAGAGCTCTTTGCCCCTCCCTTTCCTTCACCCCACATTGGGTCCGGGAGAAGGTGTGTCCTGGGGCTGCTGGAGTGTCAGTATATTGCTCGGTAGCCTTTAAGAGAGAACTCCCATCTAATCGGGTATCTTGCTGAACTTCAAGACATTGCTGTATGCATTTTTCCAGTTATCATGTATCTGGGATGGTGGTTTTCCAGTCAGTGTATGGTACAGGAAAACATCTTTCTGAAAAGCATGTCTGCATTTTCTCTGGTTGTCAGCTTTAGCAAGCACTAGGACAGGTGTTGCTCAGATAACTCGATGGTCTGGCTGTTTGAGGGCTTGGGGAACTGCAGGGTTTAAAGCACCCCAAGTGAGACACTCTCTCCTGGGCACCCTCCCTGCCCCATCGCATACTAAGATGACACCAGTGGCTCCTAGTTTCCAACTGGGAAAGGAGCCTGGAAAAGCATGGGCATTGGTGGTTGCTGCCCCCCATACCATGCACATGGGCATTGGTGGTGGCCACGCCCCACACCATGCGGAGGAATCCACGCTGTCAGAAGGCTGCTGACGTCAGGCGGTACAGAACTTTTGCAAGCCCTTTATTTAAAATTCCCCAGAAATTAAATAAGGAGGGTTTGGAGGGAGGGATGCCCTCAACAAATTGCAGAGTGGGTTTGTTTTGTTTATGGAGACAGTCCTTAAAGGGCAATTGCCCCCGTTTTATTTTTGCTCAATTGAAGAGGGGCTGGCCTCAGCTGGGAGGGAGGGTTACAGCTCTTAGTAGAAACCTATGCAATTCTGAGGCCAGGAAACTTGTATTTCATATACATAGGCATCCATGTGTCCTTCTTAGGTACTGGAAAGAGCACTTGGCGTTCTCCCAGAGGACCCGAGCCCACGTTCCCAGCACATATGTCAGATGGCTCACAAGCATTGTAACTCCAGTTCCAGGGTCTCTGACACCCCATCAGGCCTCCGAAGGCACCAGCATGCACACCCACACAGACCCACACTCAGAAAATCTTAAAAAAAAAACAAAGAAAATCTGAAATTACCAGACAGTCTGGGGACTAGATCAGTAGTAGATGACTAAATGAGATCGTAGACTCAGTTCCCAGCACTGCCCCCCAATATTAACAACCACAGGGTACCCACAGCCTCAGCTCCACACTGCCAAAACAAAGTCAGTCATGTTGCTAGGCAGTTAAGTTTTCTTTCTCCCCCTGCTCCTCTACCCTTTCCCCCTCACAAGTGCCTTGCCCGTCGGCCTCTTCCTCCAGCTACACTGACAAGCAGCTACCAACTCTGATGTGGGGTGTGCTCCCTGAAACCATCACCCCTCCCCCACAGCAAGGTCCTTGCAGTGGTCTTGGCAGTACAGGGAAACTATCTGCAGCACAGGCCCCTTTCTGTCCTGTGGTTTGATGTCCTGCAATGGCTGAGTCTGTCTCCAGGTCGAGTGACGAGTGAACAGGATACAGCCACTCTCTCAGCTGTAGCAGAGCTCAAGTTCACTTCCCCGGGTTGGGGCTGGTGACCCTAGTTGATTATTCATAGTGGAGGGAGGTTTCTTCCTTGAAGTTGGAAATAAAAGGATGGGTTACTTTAAATACAGCCATGCCACTCTGAACACTGTTAGGAATGAATCATGTGGTCCCCGCAAGGTTAGGACAGGGTTGAAGAATTCCCTATCTCCTAGTGATACCAGAGCTGTTGCGATGTCAGAGTGGAAAGCAGAGCCCATGTTTGCTGATGTAAACAACCCTGTGCTGCTGTAATCCCCTCATCCAGGAGGCAGAGGCAGGTGGGTCACAAAGTCAAGGACAGCCCGAGTCACATACTGAGAGTGTCTTAAAGGAACAAAAAAAACTAACCGTTTTAGTATTTATTTAATGCAGGGTCTCACTATGAACCCCAACTGACCTTGAACTCACAGAGATCCGCCTGCCTCAGCCCTCCTGGTACAGTTATTAAAAGTGTTCGTCACCGTGCCTGGCTCAACAATTTAAGCTTCAGTGTCTATCATGTAAAGATGTTATACACACAGTTATGCTCAGTATATAGTATGTGATAATGATTGTTACTAACATATATTGACTATACTGTAGTTTTCTAACATCGTTTTAGTATATAGTTCTATTTATATAGTTAAAAGAAATTTGCTCTAGCACAGTCTGCTATGTTATACTGTAAAGTGGTCTCATACACTCTACATTTATGGCATCTCCTGATTATTTCATAAGACCCCTTCAGGTAACTGAGCTAAACCACCTAGGTGTATGTTCTGAGTATATTCTCCGCTGTTCATACAACAGTGAAGTCTTAATACATTTTTCAGAATGTGCCCCCACTGCTAGGTGGCATGTGTCTTTGCGTGACGCAAGCTGCAGAATACATAGTTGTGGCATGTGGTAAGGATGTGGCTGTGTGTGGGGATATCTGAGGTTTGAAAAATGCTGATCCTGAGTCACTATTACCTGGCAAAACTCTTGGGTGTGGATCTCGTACTGTGGTCTGTGTGTTCCTGCCTCACCCTGTCACACGGCTGAGAGGAGATGTAACTGGGAGGTGGGGCTGAAGGGGCAAAAGCCACCCCTGTGAATATTTTGCGACTGGGTTGCTTGAAAACATCAGTGGAGTGGAGAAGAGTCGACAAATGACTGGTTTCGTCTGTGAGAGTTTGGGGAGCGGGGTGTAGAAACATCAGGGCTGGTGAAATGCTCCTACCTACTCAGCAGGTAAAGGTTCTTGCCGCCTAAGCCTGGGAACCAGAGTTGGAGCCCCAGAGCCCATGTAAAGGTGGAGAGCAGTTGGTGTGGTCTCCACTGTAAAGGAGTGGATGGCTGGAGAGGTTTGAAGGAGGACTGGACAGAAGTTGCACCGAGTCAGACCGGGTGTGAGTCCTGCTGCAGCCCAGGTATCTGTGCACTGTGCGTGTCTCTCAGTCCTAAGGCAGCCTGGGATTTCAGACTGGGAGGCAGGCCTTCCCTTCTGTTGCCAGTCCCACTCGGTTCCAGTGCCCTCAGTTTCTGCCTAAGGTTTTGTTCCGTTTTTGTTGTTTTGAGATGGGGTCACACAGACCCTAGAGTGAACTTAAACTATCTCTGTAGCTGAGGTAGAGCTTGACCTTCTGATCTTCTCCACCTCCATGTGCTGGGATCCCAGATGTGTTCCTCTCTGCCTGGTTTATCCTGGGGATTGAGCCTAGAGTGCCATGGACGCCAAGAAGCATTCTACCAATTTGGCTATGCCCTCAGCCCTTGACATAACAAAATGTTTATTCTTACTATTTTTAATTATGTGGGCAGGGCATCTTTGTATGAGTGTGCACACTTGTGTACAGGTAGCTGCAGAGGCTGAAAGCATCTGCTGTCCTGTAGCTGGAGTTAGAGACCGTTCTGAGCTGCCCACCCCAGGCGCTAGGAACTCAGATCTTCTGCAAGAGCAGCATATACTCTCAACTGCCGAGCCACGTCCCCAAACTAGCATCCTCCATTCTCCATCAGGTCCAAAGAGCAGATGGTCCCTGTATCAAGATGTGCCTTTTCATCTCTCCATTTGATACTTAGCATCTTGCCAGATTTTGACCTGTCACTACTATCTACTTAGAAGCCCCCTCTGGCTTCTGGTCCTGGCACAACTTCTTCTGAATTAAATGGTGCCACCAACACAGCATGTATGTCCTCACCCTGTGATAATTGAAACATCCAGCAGGACAGGCTCCTATTGGCCCTGTATAGATGTGCTGGCCAGCAGCTGGGCTCCTGCAGTCCTGCAGCCAGCCCCAGAGGCTGGGGGAATCACACAAACTCAAGGGCCCACAAGTCTGGGCTTTAGCACATCCCAACCAGTCGGGTTAGCGGGTCACTTGGCTGTCAGAACCCCCTACCTTCTTCTGTTCTGTCCAGAATAGTTGGTTAGTCTGTAGAACTCCATCCTGTGCCTAGTGAGCACCCATGGGGAGCACAACTTGGGAGGATCCCTGGGGAATCTGTGTTGCCAATTCCATGGCCATCATTGAAGTCATCGACTTCTGCTCTGGCCTCCTTCTTGGGAAGCTGGGGCCTTGCTCATTCTGTGTCCCCTAAGCCTTGCTCCTATTTCAGCATCTTGAGACTCCTGATGGTGATGGTTAAAACCTTTGCCAGTGTTGACAGGACCCTCCCCAAAGCCAGCCCTGACAGCATTTGTAGGCACCCAACAGTGCTGCTCCCCTCCCTGGGTCCACCTGTCCCCCACTAGCCAGGGAGCATGTCAGTCCAGCACCCACTCCTGGGAGTGGACAGAAGGGCCATAGGTCCCTGTCCTCTGCCCAGAAAGACAGAGACTTCTCTCCTTGTCAGGAATGGTAGGAAACTTGTCCTTTTTGGTACCCTCATCATTTTTTTAAGAGTTCTGTGGCTGGGAATATAACATCGAGCCTTGAGTCTAAGCAGCCTGTACCTATCTTTTTGTAGTTTCTCCTCCATCATCTTCAAATGTCTCCCTCCCACAACCACTTTGTCCTACAGTCCATACCCTTTACCATTTTATTAAACTTGACCCCACTGGATCATAGACCTTTCTGAGCCACCTCCTGTTTGGGAGATGCAGAGGTGGACAGGAAACGGTGTCTGTCTGCCTGTCTGTCTCCCTTCTCTCCTCCCCTCATCCCGAGTGTCACCAGCACGAGCCCTGCCTCCTCCACTCTGCCCTTGCTCATGCTCCCACAGACTGCCCCCCCTGCCCCCTCAGACTGTCTCTTCCACTCCTGAAAGGCCTTATCTGCTGGTCAGCTCAAGTCTCCTGTGTGAATTCTCCCTTCGCTCCAGATCTGATCCCTGGGTATCTGGGTATCTCTGGTTTTTTGCATCAGCCACAGACACATGCAGGGTATGGGTGACTGGGCCTCTGGTACCCTGCTGCCCTGCGGCTTCTACCCAAGTCCAGTGCCATCTCTTACTCTCCGATGCCCACCTCCACCTCTGCCTGGCCCTAAATCTTGCCAGATCTACATATTTTTTTTCTTTTCCCTCCCTCTCTTCCTCTTTTCCTTCCTTTCTTCCTCCCCGGGGGTCTCATGTAGCCCAGGCTGGCTTCAAACTCATTATGCAGCAAAGGATGACCTTGAACTTCTGGTTCTCCTGCCTCTGCCCGCTAGTGCTAGGGTTACAGGCGAGCATCGCCATGCCCAGTTTATCACAGCAACATGCTTTCGATGGAGACCTTCCCCGATCAAAGCCAAATGACAGTGTCACCAATACTCAGGCACACATGCATGCACATACACATGCATGCATACGCGCGCGCGCGCGCGCACACACACACACACACACACACACACACACACACACACACACACACACACGTCACTTAAAATCCTCTGCCCAGCCCTGAGGTCTTCATCCTTCTCTGTGGTTTGCACCTAAAAAATGGGAGACTAGCTCTTGACAAATTGTTAGAAATCAGGTGTTATTTTGAATCCTTTTATCTAATGTGTAATTAGATATTATTATTATTATTATTAGCATACTTAGGTGCATCTAATCCTTATGGACACACTATGCTACCTAGGGCTACTGTTCAGATGAGGAAATTGCTATATTTCATTATTTAGGAAGTAGCAGGGGTGGGATTTGATCCCAGACAGGGTATAGTTCGAGAGCCTTTGATTAAGCCCATCTCTCCCTGCTCTCCTGTCATACTTGATAGATGAACCACTGCCTCAGTACCTCACCCATAACACTGACTTGCCCAGCTCCACCAGAGCCCCTGCTTGACCGACCCCCAGCCTCACTCTGGGTTCATCTAGTGAGGTGGGCAGCCCAGGACGGGAGAGGTGGCAGCAGCCCAGCTCCTGTCTCCTTGCCATGGGCTCCAGGGAGCCTTCCAAATGGTGATGTAGGCAGTCTGTACTCATGGTCTTGGAATCCAGGCACCCTGGGAAGGTTCTGGGCCCTTATGGGGGAAGGGAATGGGCCTTAGACAACAAAATGAGGTGAGTGCCAAGGACAGGACTAGGTGAGTGGGTCAGAAGGGCAGCGGCTGTGTGGGTGGACACAGGAGGGACTGAGAGCCTTCCACGGGCTCCAAAGCCTCTCCTGTTTTCTTTGGACGGTGGAAGGCACATGCTGAGAACTGGAGTGTGTCTTGGCAAGAGGATGCAGTGACAGGGCCTTCTGACCAGGGGAGGCCTGGCCCAGGGAGGCTGGCCTTTCACTGTTCTTAAAGGCACAGCATGTATGCGTGGGCTGCATTTCCTGTCCCTCTGTCCCTCTAGAGAGAAGCCCTGACCCTGCTGTAATAATATAGTATATACAATAATAATATCTAGTAGGAAGGAAATGCGCTGGGGCCAGGGCCTCTAGGCCCAGCCGTGGCCAGGTGGCGAGTGCGGTG
This sequence comes from Cricetulus griseus, assembly GCF_003668045.3. Taxonomy (NCBI): domain Eukaryota; kingdom Metazoa; phylum Chordata; class Mammalia; order Rodentia; family Cricetidae; genus Cricetulus; species Cricetulus griseus. The sequence continues at coordinate 14,257,000 of NC_048596.1, forward strand.
ATGGGTGCCTGGACAGTCCTTCCCTCCTCGCTACCTCCCTCCATTGCACCCTAACTCTCCCACCTTCTCCAAGGAAAAAAAGATAGAAGTGCCTAGGCGTATCACACTTCCAAAGAGGAGGAGGCTGGGGCAAAATGGGGGCATTTTTGGTAGCAGGTTGGGGTGCTGCTTGAGGATTCTGATTTGGCCCCCAATCAAGACCAAAAATGTCTGCAACTTCTCCAGTACCTGGTTTCACGCCATATCCGTAGTCACCTGGGTATGGGAGCCTTAGGAGGCCTGTGTGAGGTGCGCGGTGTTAGCTCTCAATGGAAAGAGTAGAGACACTGTGTTGGGTATAAAAGTAAGGCCTGGAGCTCACCTAAACTTTGCTAGGTTTCTCAAATCCCCAAATCAGAGTTGCAGACTGTCTCAAAATCCTGGGTTTTGGCCAAGAGACTGACATCAGGGCCTGAGCAAGGAGGACAGGTCTCTCTGGCTGGCCTCACAGCTGTGTGCCCTGCCGGGGGTGATGGGAAAAGGGAACCTCCAAGAGTGTTCTTGGGGGGGGGGCGGTTCCTGTCACTGGAACAGTGCTTGGCGCATCCCAAGAACTCAATGACCATCCCAGGTGATTGATAACACGTGTCCCTGATTGAGGGAAACACCCCCATAGATAGTTATTTTTACCCTGGTGTCCAGTGAGGCTCAGAAAGGACCAGTGGCCCAGTTAGGAAGTGGTGAAACCAGGATCTAAACTGGGCCCGGTCCCAGGGTGAGCAGAACCAGAAGAGTGGGGAAAGTGGGAGGGGGGCCTCAAGGAGGACACAAGTCAACATCTGGGAGAATTGGGAGAATTTCAGAAGGGAAGACCGGACTAGGGTCTCCCCACCCCCACCACTGCTTTGTTCTAGGCTGAGCAGTGACCTCACAGGACTTTATTAACATCCTAATTGTATACAGCTGGCCTCACTCCGGCCCTAATGAGCTCATTATCCTCCCTACTTAAGGAGGCCATTGTAGCCTGGTCACCCTGGGGACAGCAGTGGCCTGGGAGTACCCATCACTTCCTGCTACCCCCCCCCAACCAGGCTCAGCCCCAGCTGCTCTCCCTCTCCTCCTCCCAAGCCTCTCTCTTTCCTTCTGGTCTCTTCTCTCTTTTTCTCTGCCTAACCCCACCTCCACATGCCAACATTGGGAAGACTCAATTAAAATTCATCCCCAGAAACTGGCCAACCAGACAGACTCTTAGTTAACAGCTGGTCACCAAAAAGTACCTGTGACCTGAGATGGGGCATCTGGTTCAGAGCCTGAGTGGTTCCTTCCTGGGACTGGACCTGGTCTTTGCCATCCTCATCCCCACCCTTCACTGAACCTGTTGGACACATCTCTTGGTGCTGGTACCCCGCCACCTGCTTTGGCACTTGGACCAAGATAAAGGGGTCCCTTCTTGAGGCCATGATTAACTGCGCCCATGGGCCTTCGATTCTGGGGGGAAGGAGGAGGAACCGAGTGGCAGAAGCAATTTGCTACAGTAGGTGACTCCCAGCCTGGGGGCTCTGCCCAGATCAGGCTTCTCTTGCACATCACACACCTACAAGGTGCTCTCTCAGGCCTCTCTGAAACAAGATCCTCCATTCATCAGCAGAGCGTGGGAGCCCCTCACCTACCCCCATGGGCCCTCTAAGTGGAATGGCTATCCTGCTTGCGTGGAAAGCACACTGCCCCAGCCATGCATAGGGTACAGGCGGATGCTTAGTGGTCAACACCATCCTGGGACTAGCCCAACCCAGCCCCTGGTGTCTTCTCTGATTCTCCTCCTTGGAGAATAGGCCCTATCTAATATCAGAAGGGAGACTGAGATCAGAAAGATCTAGTAGCTTGCCCAAGGTTGCACAGCTGGAAGAACTAAGCCAGGGTAACAGCAGTGCCAGTATGCAGGGGCCCAGTGTGTCAAGGAGTCACCGGTACCCTCATGCTTGAACCAAGAGCACTTCCTCTAGAGTGGCAAAGACTCGGCTATCTCCCTGAACTCTCTAGGTTTGAAGTCCTTTCTCCTCTCTAAAGTGGGAAGCTTAATGGCAGTGGCATTATTTCTCAGTGTCCTGCAGAGTGAATAAAGTGGCCTGTGTCAGGAGATGAGCATTCCTACTGTGTGTTTGGCTGTAATTGTGTAATGCGTGCAGATGCAGACCTAGCTCTGTTCCCGTGTGTGTATGTGCCCACACATACAGATGGGTACACATGCATAACTCACCCGGCCCCAGTGTGACTCCTGGGTTATAACCCCTTGAGACGAGGAGAAAGCTCCACACAGGAAGGAGAAGGTAGGAACAAGAATCTGGTAGACTTAGGGAGCTGCCTCCTGGAAGTTCAGATACAGACTGATTGGATGGGGCTGATAAGAAAACCCGTCTTAGCAAAGTCGGGGTTCTAGGCCTCACATTGAGATGAAATATCACCCTCAGCATCCCCCAGAAGCCCTCAGCCTAGAGAAGGGGCATCCATCCGTAGCTCCTGCCCAGGATGACTTAGAAGGGTTGGAAGATAGAAACCCAGCCTCCTCGAGACCACCAAACTACCTGCCTTCCTGGGACCTTGAGGAGTTGTTTCAGACAATGGCATTGGCAGCAGGGACACTTGGGCATAGAAAGAAAATGTCCGTCATGAAAAGATCTTGACAAAGCCTTACCTAGATGCCTGCTTCTGAGCTGTCTCCTCAAAGCACATCTTGTTTTGTCCAATGACAATAAAAGCCCTGGCCCCAGCCCAGATCCATCCTGGGGAAATCCACTCCCAGAAGAAAGTTCCTGTGGGCCAGGCTTGGCAGACACCTCTGTGGCCTGCTGCACATTGACTTAGCATCAATGAATGGGCCTTTGGAGGTCAGCAGGAGAAGGGTCTGTGAGGATGAGATGTGGGTGTCACCTCTGTGCTGTCAGCATTAGAACCTGGGGCTGCAAATACAGGTATGAGCTTTGGTTTTCAAGAGCCTCTTGAAAGTGACCCCAACTTGGGTACTGTGGCTAACTATGCCTTGCATTCTTGGGGGTCTACCTGGTAAGCAGGATTGATATACAAGCCTGCATAACATCCCTCCACCCCCTGGCAATCCAGCAGAGGGAGGAAGGTTTCCACTTCAAACCTAAGGCCAAGGAGCAGTTGGTGAGGTTGCTGTCCCTCTGACTACCTCCCTGCTCCTCTCCATGAGTAGGCAGCCAGGGCCCTTTGACACCTGCCAGCCACCTCATCCAAAGAGTAGACTGAGAAACCTGCTGGAACATCAAAATGCAGATGGCCTGGCACTTCTTGATGCTCAGGGGCCCTCCTGGTTCCAGAGAGGGCCAGTGAAAAACCTCTCTTTCATATCCCTGAATGCTGACCCTGTCAGTCTTCTCCACCCCACTGACAGTGTAAGCACCGGCCTCACTACCCAAATGTCAGAACACCCAAGGTAAAGCAGAGGATGAGGGGGTCCCACAGTCAAGAAGCACCTCCATCCTGAGCTTGACCTCCAAGTGAGCATCTGTCTCCCCGTCACTAGTCGTGACGTGTGACGCTGAAAGCACATCCTGCCAGTCCCAGGATATGAGTCACCTGGAACCAGTCATCAACTAGTCGTCTGGTGCCCTGGCAGCCACCTCCAGCCCCAGAGGCGGGGAGTGCCTGGTGTGTGTCGGAGGAGCATTACCAGCCTCTGGCCTGCCTGTCTGTATATACCACCTGGTCCCCACAAATGGGTACCAACACCTCCCTGTCCAGAATTGCTCAGAGGCCTCAACTAGTCTCTCATAAGCCAAGTCTCACTTCTGCCTTATGTTAGTATTCAGGCATCTGTACTGGCCTGTCCTTGGGGTTCTGACAGGATACACACTCAGTTGCAGCCACTAAGAGCCCCACCTGTGCCTATTCACTATGTTCCCCTTTAAAGGGCCCCGCCCATCCCCCTCTCTGTTCCTCTTGCTCTCTCCCTTTCTCCCTCTCTCTTCTCTCTCTCCCCCTTAACAACACCTTAACCCAGAGACCCATCATCTTGTAGACCATACCCAGATGCCTCTTCTGGCCCAAGGGATGGCCTGATGCAGGAGGCCTTTGGACCTCCAAGAAGGTTTAGGTGAGAGGTACCCCTGGAAGTTGTCTGTGTGGCCTGGTCTTGTCATCACAGCACAGCTCAGAGGGCAGGCCTAGTACTCGGGTTCTAGTCGAGGCTGTATAGTTGCTCTGTGCTACTGGGAAGGTGCCTCCTGCTGCCCTCTTGTTCACCCCTGCAGGAAATGAACACTGCGGCCTGTGCCAGGCAGCCAGCAAGGACCCTGGGCCATGGGATTTGATCTAAAGAACTGGGCCAATCCCGTCAGTGGCAAAGGAGGCCTCAGAACCCCAGATAGTCAGTGACCCAACTAAGACCTTTGAGGCAAACAGCCATGGCCTCAGCGGGCTTTGCAGCTCACCAAGCAGTGGACTGTGGAGCAGCCTAGGTAGTCACAGACTATTTGGAAACCCAGGCTTGTTGTAAGGGACGGTGGGGGCCTAATTAAAACCTAGGAAGTGACCTGGGTTCTCAGGCCGTGTGGAGGACAAAGGCGAGAAGGGAAACGCGATGGGGGCAGGAGACCCACAATTGGGGGTTTCAGATATTTTATTCCACAACTGATTTTTGAATGAACGAACAAGTGGGTGAACAAACAACTTGAATGAACAAAAGATATGAATGAGCCTTTGTCACGGGCCCTGATTGTCAGAGGTCACCTGAGGACACAGGGCCCACTCACTGTGATTGCAGTGTCAACACGCTTCGAGGGCAGCTGTAAGCAGCTGAAGTGGAAGCACCGTTGGCCCATGTAGGGAAAAAGACAGCTGGCTGTCAGTCTCTGTGAGGCAGTTATGCCTTTCAGAACCAGAGGCCACCTGACTTCCGGTATGCCAGTGAGGCTGATGGAAAGAAAGATCCCAGGTGGCTGGTGCCCAGACAGAACCCACTCCACATTTCCTGAACAGTGCATTCTACATGGCGGGGGGGGGGGGGGGGGGGAGGGGAGCTACCTTTGTTTGCACTACACTTTTTAATGTTTTCATCAAATGTGCATGACAATGGGTGGAGCTCTCTCGGGCCCTCTTCTCAGGGCCAGTATTTGTCTTCTCTGCTATAGTCACTCCAGGCATCCCCAGGTACCCAGGTTGTCTGGCCCGGCGCCTTGCCGCTGGGCACGTCTTGCCCTCTCCTGCCCGCTACCATGCCACCTCCATGCTGCGGGCCTTCACAGCCTGTTCTCTCTTGTCCCTTTGCAGGCTGGTGGTTTGTGAGCACATCTGAAGAGCAGGGTTGGGTCCCTGCCACCTACTTGGAGGCCCAGAATGGCACACGAGATGACTCAGACATCAACACCTCCAAGACTGGAGAAGGTGAGGACCTGTATGTTCTTAGGAGGGCAGGCAATAAAGCTGGAGAAGGTGAGGACCTGTATGTTCTTAGGAGGGCAGGCAATAAAGCTGGAGAAGGTGAGGACCTGTATGTTCTTAGGAGGGCAGGCTATAAAGCTGGAGAAGGTCAGGACCTGTATGTTCTTAGGAGGGCAGGCTATAAAGCTGGACGGAAGGGTCTTCCGGGGGCCAGCCCCTCCTGGAGACATCTCCCCAACGCTTTTCCCTGAGCCACCTGAACTCCTACAGTGGGTTGGATTTTACCCAATTCCCCTTCCGTTGGGATTCACTCACTGAGACAAATCCACATGGTCACCTCACACTCTGGCCTGTCTTTGTCAGCCCCCATGTAGGGCTCAGAACAGGGAAAATTCTCCTGGGTTGTGGACTGCAGACTTTGTCAGCTTTGGGACAGAGAACAGGCTTAGGGCTGGAAACTACTGGAAAATTCTCCCCCAGAAACTCCTGAGGTTCTCTCAAGAACTCCACGGAGACCTGCCTCTACTCCCAGCTCCACACTAGGCTCCTGCGGCAAAGACCCCAAGCAATCACATGAACACAATTCCTGCTGTGTGCCTTCCTCTCCACCCCCACCCCTCTCTGGACACTGACAGCTGCCCAGTGGTGCAGACCAGGCTGGCCTGTGAGTTATCTCTCAACTTCCCAGAGACTGGGGCGCTCACACTCCCGTGCAAGAGTCTTCTCCATGCATTTCACAGAGACTGCCTCTGCCCTCTGAGCCGGAAGTATCCCAGCAAGTCCCAACCTCCCATGTCCCAACTCTCTGCTCCTGATGCCTTCCAAGTCTCCTGTGGCCGGCAACAGGAGTTCTTTCCCTAATGGTCCATCAGTGGGAATGGTCCAGATGTCTGTGTCTGAAGGCCAGAGAGATGTAGACCTGCCTGCCACCCACAGCTCAGGCCTGTTCCTCCGTCCCCCTTCTCCTGAAGCCCAAGCCAAAATAAGCAGTTCATAAAGGGCCGAGCCTTATTCATTCTTCCCCACGATGTTAGTTACTCTGTTGGTGGTTGGGGCCCCACCCTTCTTGTGTCAGTGCCTTATTTCAGCCCTGTGATTAGAGGAAGAACTCTGACCAAACATCCTTGTAGCAGGGCTCTAGAGCATAGGACCCCTTGGGAAGAGCTGGGACATTCAGACAGAGCTGTTCCCGTCCTGAGCCCTTGAGCCTGTATTTAACTCTAGTTCTTTTGTACCTCTGAGCTGGGTTCCATCCAGTCTGGCTGCAATCCCCAGACCTTGCCACCTACCTAGTGTCCTACTCTTCAAGGCCTGCTGGGCCTCTCAAGAGTTCAAGACTAGCCTGGGCTACATAAGACCCTGTTTAAAAAAAAAAAAAAAAAAAAAAAAGATAAAACGTTTCAGTCCAGGAGCAAACCCTTGTTAACTACCCTGAGAGATGACATGTATGTCATATTTCTATTTGCAAAGACGTTTAGTCACATGCTTGTCCTCACCAGGTTTGAGTGCAGGTAGAATCACTACTGTGCCTGTCTGAAGCATCTGCTTAGGAGGTGAGAAGGCCACTCTGGGCTTGTCAGGAGAGTGTATGACAGATGGGCTACAGCAGGAGGAGCAGGGCAGAGGTGTTGGGTAGCAGTGGAGGCCTGAGACAGAACCAGACGGGGTAGAAAAGCGCTTCTCAGGCCTGGGTAGAATAGCATGGGTATTTATCAGGGAACAGGTGGTAACAGATTGTTCTGTGAGTGTGATAAACACCATGACCCATAGCAAGCTGGGAGCAAAGGGTTTATTTCACTTCCATGTTGTAGCCCATCATCAAGGGTAAGCCAAGGCAGGAGCTTGAAGCAGAAACACAGAGGAACACTGCTTACCCTAGCATCTGCTCAGTCAGCTTCCTTAAACAGCCCAGGGCACACACACATCCACCAAGCCTAGGGATGATACTGCCCATGGTGGGCTGGGCCCTCCTACATCAATCAAGAAAATGATCCCATGATGGCTACAGCCCAATCTGATAGAAGCAATCCCCTAATTGAGATTCGCTCATGACTCTGAGTTGTGTCGAATTGACAGCTGAAGTTATAAAACAGGTTGTGGGAGACTTTTAACCCTGATGGATTAGGAATTAGGGGGCAGCCAGGGTAACTTCTGGGTTCACAGGCGTGTGTATATGCATGTGTGCACCAAGAATGCTTCTGTTCTGCATGCCTCTAGGAACCGTGTGCCAGCACCTCTAGCCACATTTTAATAATCTCCCTCCCAGATCTCCAGAGCCTTCCTAGGGCAGTGGGAAAACAGGGAGTGTGACTGGGCTGGAACCACACTCAGCCTGTTGCTTAGGCCTCTGTAAGAAGTAGTAGGTTGCAGGCCTAGAGAGAAGCCTCCGTGGTTAAGAACACTGATTGCTTTTCTAGAGGATCTGGGTTCAATTCCCAGGACCCACAGGGCAGCTCACAACCATCTCAAACTACAGTTTCAGGGGATCCAATACCCTCTTCTGCTCTTGGTAGACATACGTGCATACACATAAAATAAATAAAATAAAATAAAACTCTTAAAAAATAAGAGGAAGAGGGAGGAGGTTGCATGGGCCATTCTCCTCGCAGAGCAGGCAGACATTCTCAGGATTTACTGGATTTTGGCCCAGTTGTGTGTGGACCCTCCCCAGAACTAAGCAGTCTGGCAGCTTCCTTTGGTGCTAGGAGGTGAGGCAAGCTGGCACCCTGGGACCCTGGTCCGGTGTTAATTCCCTTAGGAGTCACATGGGGGGCTAGGCCCATGCCTGGGGGTGCATGGAAGCTCACTGCTGTCTGCAGTGAGGTGGTGGAGGGGCAGGAGAAGGTATCCAGGCAAAGCGGACTTGAGCAGTGAGCGGCTGGGGGAGCTGTGGGCCTTGTCATCAGAAACACAAAAGGATAGCATAATGGAAGAGAGCCTTGCCTGTAGCATCCGCCCATGTGCGTTTCATTCAGCAAACCTTTCCTGGGTCAGTACCTGGTAATATGGAAGGTCCTGGGAACACACAGGTGCAAGGCAAAGTCTTCGCCCTTAATGGACCCCACCTATTGGGGCCCAATAAGAAAGCAGAGATCTAAGTCAGCACAGAGTGCAGAGAGCTCTGACCCAGCAAGGAAGAGCCTCCCCTCTCCCGGTTTTCCCTGGGCACCCTTCTTCCTCACATAGTGTCTGGCCATAGTGACAAGCTGACAGGATAGCAACACTGTCCAGAACTCAGGGAGCAGTGATCCCTCCATCTCTGGGAGCTGTTGTTGAGGGTCTTCCCATCTCTAATGGAGCAGCACCCTAAATTTGGAGGTAGAGGTTGAGGGGCTTGGTTGAATGCGCATGCTGACACGGACAGCGGACAGGTCATTCTTCGCTCAGCTAGGGTGTGCCCCTTGGTTCAATCTGGTTCGGTCCAGGTGACAGCACCTGACAGTGTGGACACTCCTCTCTCCTCCCCTCCACCATCCCTCTCATCTCCATCTCCATTCTCTCCACCGGTTTGGTTCGTGTGGGCCGTGGGCACCATCACCATCTCTCACGCCAGTGTCCAAGAGACGCAAAGCCCACCTGCGGCGCCTGGATCGCCGGTGGACCCTGGGCGGCATGGTCAACAGGCAGCACAGCCGAGGTGACCGCAGGCGCCTACCCCCCCCCCCCCCCCGCAGCGCCTGCCTCTCACTAACACCCTCTCCTTCGCCTGCTCTGCTCTCTGCCTGTGGTCTCCTGACTCACCCAGATCTGGCCAGACTTTTTGTCTCATTCGCTACAGCTCAGACTGGGGACAGGGCCTTGCTTGGGAATTGACTGGAGTGGCACACTAGGGGTTGCTCTGGCTTGCTAGGGCCCTGGGCACTGGGGCTGTGGGACGGATGATGAGTTTATATGTTCCTTGGAAGGGAAGAGAGGCATGAGTAAGGTCCCCGTGTCTCAAAGGAAGGTCATCCCTGTCCTGGGTACCGCATATGAAAGAGATCACAGCTTTCTGTTCCTGCCAGGACTTCCTCTCCTGTCCTTTATTACTGCCTTCCCCTCAGCCACAGCTCTCCCACCAGCTGCTAGACCAACCTCCAGCGCTTCTCTGTTTGAACCTAGAAGGGCACAAAAGCCAAACCCATCATGGGGCCAAAGCATTCCCCAGCCAACAGTGCGGAGGGGCCAGTCCCTCAGCAGCAGGGGCAGTGGCCTGTAGGGTCTCAGGAGGAGCTCAGTAAAGGCTCCAGGAAGGCCCTGGGCTGACTAGGGAGCTGACATCTGCTGGTTCAGGGCTGTTTGGCCCAGGACCTTCCCAACATTCTGGGATTTGTGGGAGGAGTGAGGGAACGGAGGGTTAGCCTCTGGCAGGGATTTATGGAAGGAGTGAGAGAACGGAGGGATAGCCTCTGGGTATACCCCTAAACATCTGCAGACCTTCATGCTGGTGGGTGGCCAGTCTCTCCTGTCCCCTAGAGAGAAGAGCAGAGTATGTACTTACTGTGGTGACAGTACACATGGAAGCTGAGATGGATGTATAGTGAACACAGGCCTCTCTGAGAAACGGGGATACCCCATGCCTCAACACCCTCACCCTCAAAGGTTGTCTCTCCCAAATGACAGTGTATTTCAATGCCATCCCCAGGATTCAGGCTACAGAACGTATGGACCTCAGGGTGGCCACAGCCAAAGGCTGACTCAGAGAGTTGGCCATAAAGAACCCAACTTGTCCTAAGGCGGGGCTTCACGTGGACCCTGGGGGCTGATGCAGGCAGCCTGTGTTGGAGAAGCAGCAACAGACCACATTTAAAGCAAAAGCCAGGAGGGAGGGGACAACTCTACCAAGAGACTAGGGTGGAACACAGCCTCCAGCTCTAGTGGCAAAGACAAATAGGACGTGGGCCCAGATCATACAAGGGAGACAAAGGTTTGGCCTGCTCTGCATACCGTCACTCACCGAGTCCCAGACATGCCTTTGCCTGCATGACCACACGGATGCAACAGAGACCAGAGACAGGCACACACAAGGGCCCGAAGGCTACAAGTGTGACTAGTACTGTGTCATATCCAACTGCCACCCCAGGTGTGTCTCCACAGTCTCGTATACACAGCCACTCATAGTGAGTCCAGGAGTGCCACCACACAAAGGCCCTGATACATGCAGCTAATTTATGTAGTCACAAGTGGCTGTTGCAGACACCTAATGGCTCCCGGTCACATCAGCATCTCACTGCAGCAATACCCACAAGTAACACATATAACACATATAACATCACCCTTCATACCATTAAGACATGGTATAAAATACATCTAGCTGAAGATCCCCAAGTAATCACGATTCTGTGGACACCTATACATGAGCCAAGATGAGCCATAACTCCGTGGTCATTATCACACACTTCCCAGCCCTAGTCCTTTGAACTGTGTTAAACCAGGCAGCCGAGGAGGGCTCGCAGAGAGCCGGTCGGTGGGCACCGCACTGTAAGGAGTGGAGCTGGAGGGAAAGCCAGCACTGGGTCACCAAGTAACCAGATCAGAAAAGTCAGTGCTTCCTGGGGCCTCGACTCCCCATCCCTCAGCTGGCCAGGCCTTTGGAATCAGAGGCCTCTCCAGTGGAGGAGTTGGAGGGGCCAGGAGGGGAGCAGAGAGACTGCTGACAGAGGGGAAAGTGTTTGGAAAGAGGAGGCTTCTGCGGTTTGGAAACTGCAGGGCTTCCAGCCCCTGCCTCCCATACTGGGACAGGCTGTCCACCTCCTCCAGCCTACCCACCCACCGGCCTCCTGGCCAGCCTTTATTCACCAGGGCAGGAGAGCCTTCGTCCCTGCACACACTGATCATAGAACCCAGAAGCCCTGACCAGCCCCCAGCCACCTCAGTCTTCCCTCAAGCCTGTCTCTTAAAGGGGCATCTCTTCCAGAGACCAACTGCAGACCCCCTACCTAGAGAGAGCATTTTCCATCTGTCTGAAAATCTTGTCTAGACGTTGGCCATGGGGTCTATGGCCAGGTCCAAAGCGGGGACCTGTCTTTGCTTATCCTCAGCTCTCATGTAAGATGAATGGCCTGAGACCCAAGTCACCTGTGTCAGCAGGAGGTGGATTACATCTCTGTCTCCTCGGCCAAACAGAGCTAAAAGCCACCTGTCCAAAGAGACAGGCGGACAGAGGTGTTCCCTTTACCCCGCCCTGTCAGGAACCAGGGCCTGAACTCTTCTCTGGAACCCTGCACTGAAAAGGACAGAGCAAGCCTCCGTGCATACCCAGTACTGTGTCATATCTTAACTGGGAGAGTATGACATCCCCAGTGTCCCATAGCACAGGGACTTTTGTGGATGCAGCCAGCTCACTGGCCAGAAACAATATCCACTGTTCGCCCTGTGCCCCACGTGGCTGGTCATGGACTCCGCCCACCACACACACTTAAAAGGTTGCTGTGGCCAGGCTTGGCATCCAAGAGGCTGGACACATGGTCAAGGCCCTGTTCTTAGCCATGGGCCAGGGCAGGGTTCCTCTGATCTTCCCCTAAGAAGGACTGTCATTTTCCTCTTCAAAAGCAACCTTGCCTAGGAAAACTTTCCCGATAGCTTCCTGCTTGAACCACGGACTTTTAAAAATAGCCTGGCTAAACAAAGGCAAAATGTGGAGCCCAGGCCTCGCCTTCCTGGACCTCAGGCCCTGCATTCCCAGACCTGGCGCTGTCCCTTAGCCACTGCCTAGGCCAGGGTTTACCGTGCCCCACTGGAAAATGGAGCAGGGTTGGCCTCCAGCCTGTGGAACTTCTCCAAGGCCCTAGTCAGAATCTGGCTGGGCAGGTTCTCAGGCAGTGTTGGCAGCACTCCTGGGCAGGGCTGGGATGGAATCTGCAGGCCCCGAGCAGAGCCCTCTTCAGCTGATGCTGAGAAAAGCCTGTGGTAAAGGGCCGTCCAATGAAGAGCTGTGCGGCCTCCGGAGGCTATCACCCACCTTTTGCTTTTAAGAGGCCTTTCAAGTATGGCCTGTGGTCCATCAGTTCCATCCCGCAATCTGGCAGGACAGTGGCCTCTACCAGAGGGAAATACTGTTGGCCCAGCACAGGGCTGCAGACAGCACCCTGATAATCCAGGGGAGAATGAGCAGGGGCCCTCCCACAGCAGGGCATTGGTGTGGCAGCTCTCTCTGAAACACCCAGAGGTTGAGGCAGGCTGCCCAACAAGGCCTGGTGAAGGAGTCCAGGGGGTGGGTACCACAGCTGGGAGCCAGGAGCAGCAGGATGGATCCTGCTATTTTGAATTCCCGCACACGTTTCCCACTCAGTGCCTGTTCATCCCTGCTTCCCTCCTCACTGAGTCTCAGCCTCTGTTGCAACAGCCTCTACTACTGTGTGCTGGGAACCATGACGACCTCTAGAAGGGCTCAGGGCGATCCTCCTAAGGGCACCTCCAGAAAACCACTTCTTCCAATTGGGGAGGGTGCAGCATGTTCCTCCCTGGGCTCCATGCCATCCTAGAGACAGTCTTAGAAGCGGCGGCAGGTGGCCTCAGCCAGTCAGTCTCGGGTCCACCAGAGGGTTTCACGAGGACAGGCGTGGACCTCGGCAAGCGTGGAAGCCTGAGCAATGGTCCTTAGGGATGCCCAGGGAGAGAGATGCCTACTGCTCAGCCTTCCCACCAAGCTCTTTCCAGGATTTCAGTGCTGTGGGAAAAGTTAGAGGCAACCCTGAAGGCACACAGGGAAAGTAGAGCAGGGAGCTCTCCCGGAGGGGCTGGTGGGAGGGCCCTTCAGCTCTTCCCTACCCTCGAGGGCTTGGCAGCTCCACAGCCGCAGAACCTTCACCTTACCGGCAGCCACTCCTGTAGAGCTGGCTCCATGGAACACTCTAGGGTAGATGCCGTAGTCTGCTGTTAGAGGGGCTGAGTTGCTCAGTAAAGGCACCCCTGAAAACATCTGAGGGAGAAATTAAGAGACTTAATCTTGGGTATGAGTATAGATGGGACATGGCATGTTCTGAGTGAGGTGGGGTGTGCTAGGATTCCCAAGGCCCTTGGGAAACGCCTCGCATTGGCCTCAATTTATTGACTTAGACTCTAGGAAAAGCAGATTCCTCCAAACTCTGGGCCCCAACACCCTGGCTAACGGACCTGCTCTCCTGCTGCCCAAGGCTGTTCTGGGCACCTGGAATCCTGCCTGGCTTTGGCTTATCCTAGGAACAGCAGTGACCCCCTAACCCAGTGATTCTTCCTCTGCTCTCTGAGTCCTGCTCCTTCCTCCTCTCTGGAAAAGCCAGTGCTGGCCCAGGACATGTTAGCAAGTGGCTGAACAAGACTAGGCCGGGATGGAGGGGGATGGGAGACAGGATCCATCTGCACCATAGCCTCAAATAACCGTGCTTTCTTACTCCCCGGCCTACTCGCAGAAGAGAAGTATGTCACCGTGCAGCCCTACACTAGCCAAAGCAAGGACGAGATTGGCTTTGAGAAGGGTGTCACCGTGGAGGTGATTCGGAAGAACTTGGAAGGCTGGTGGTACATCAGGTAGGAGCCTGGCTCCCGGGCAATAGAGCTCAGAGCAAAGTAGCGGGTGGTAGGAGCATCCTAAAGACAGCTGTGTGCCAGCTCTGCTCAGCCCACTGATTGTCTCCTGAACACACAGGCCGAGCCCCGGCCAGGGGCGCTTAGGGGTCAGCTCAGCTCACAGGCAGAGGTGCAGTCCCTCACCGTGCACCTGCCAAGAGGTCACATCTGGGTCTTGTTTTCTGTGTCCACCTTGGCTGCCTAACCTGCTCTTCAGCCTCCAGAGGCCCTGCTAAGCCCCAGAATGCTGCCTCTGCTCAACACTCAAGGCCCCAGGCATAGGCCTTCTGTGTCCATGTTCCTGGTGGGTGTAGCCCCTTGCACTCTGCAGGGCTGGAGCTCTGCCTTCTCTCACTCTCTCAGAGCCTAATAAGAGGTTCATTTGGGTGTGTGTGAGGAGTGGAATAAGCTTAACTCTGTAGATCTCATTCTGTCACCAGCAGTAGACCTGCCTCAAGGCATTTGTGTCTGGAAAGTTCCTTTGGAGCAGTTCATCTGTGGCGAATTTGTTCAGCTTAACAGTCCCCTATGTGAGCTGCAGGGACAGCTGCCTCAGTTCCCCACCCACCCCCAGACTTACTGTGGTCCTCTTGAAAAGGCCACTGCTGTGACATCCATCAGTGTGGCTCAGAACACAGAGCAGCTTGCTGGTCTTAAAGCTGTGTCTTTGCTGCAGGGAGGATGCAGGTAACTGAGCCTTAGCGTGAGCTGATGGGACATTACTGTCATCCCCCCCCCCGTCCCCCGCCCCCCCCCCCCGCCGCCTTTGTCCTGGTGCCTGTCAATCTGGAGGACTGAGATGTACCTTTCTATCTTGTTAGGTGTTGTGGGACTGTGTATTTAGTCGTGAGTTATCCAAAGCAACCACCCCTGGATTTTTATGTTCTCTAAGCAGTGGAAACTGGAACCAACTGCAAAACCATCAACCACAGCCGGACATGAAAAGGCTAACGTAGCCCAGCTGGCTGGTGGCCTACGTGCATTTGCCTAGAAGTGATCCCCATAGCTGCATTTTTTTATTTTGGATTTTCTGTTTGTCTGTCTGTCTGTTTGTTTGTTGTGTTTTGTTTTGTTTTTTAAGATAACAAATAGCATCACTCTGGTCTACTTCTAGTCAGCTACTGTCCTTATAGCTTGGATCTTTCTAGCCAGTGAGGACTTGAATTGAGAAAGACTCTAGTGATCCCATTCTACCTTAAGAAGGCTGCCAGATACCACCTTAAACATGCTATTTCCCAACATTCCAAGCTGTGTGTTGATCCTCATTTCCTGTCTTTCTTTCCTCCCCCAGACACACACACACACACACACACACACACACACACACACACACACACTCCCACACATTCCCTCTGCAGCCTGCGTCTCTGGAGTCAGAGCTGGGAAACAGCTGTGAGGAAGTTGCTGTGCGTTGCTTCTGCCTGCTGTATTCTGTAACACAAAGCCTGGGACATGGAACACAAAGGGCTGTGAAATGGGACACCCCAGGCCTTGTTGCAGGCCTGACTGTCTCCCCACAGCCCCTGTCCCTATTCCTTTCGCATAACAAGATACCAGCAAGGTGTCTCCAGCTTTTTCTGGGCTTCAGGAACCCCAGGCTCTGGGCCTGGTGTCACACCCTTCCCTCAGGCCCCTCTGCTATCTGCCTTGCCTTCTGAGCCTTGGCTACCACCATAGAAAGGTGAGTGTACACGCTCACCCACTGTTCTTCTCCATTCTTAACAGACTCTGCTTCTGTTTGTACCCATCACACCCAGAAGCCATCCTCAGTAATGTCTGCCCGCTAAGCAACAAGTCAGTTGGGCGCGACCTGTATGTACATGAATTCGAGACGTCACCTCCTGTCTGAACTTCTGTGTTCCTTTTCTCTTACCTAACACACTCCCAAGATCAAGGTCACATCAGGAAGGGCAGTAGGGGGTTGTCAGACATCTGGCCTGTAAGAGCTAAAGAGCCAGCTGGGTCCCAGGGAGCAGATGGGGACATTGCAACCCAGAGTTGGAAGCACTGACCAGTTAGTGCTGGGCCCGGAAGCAAGTTCCCTGTGGATTTGGGTAAAGGCTCAACACCGTGTGGAGGAAGAGAGAGAAGTTGTTTTAAAAAGTCAACGAATCACCAAAAACTAAGTCAGCCCTCTCATTTGCCTTTAGCCTTTGTTTATGAGCTTTCGGTTTGGTTTGGTTTGGTTTGGTTTGGTTTCACCATAACAATGGTTGGTGTTTTAGCCAGTCATATGCTTTCATCTGTATTTGTAGCCCTGGTTAGAATGGTTTTTTCCAACCCCCAAGAGTACATAAATATGACTGGTTTTGTTTGTTTGTTTATTTTGTTTTGTTTTGTTTTTTAAACACAAAGTCTTGCATGTAGTCCTGGTTGGCCTGTACTCCCTGGTAAGCCTCAGCCTCCCCGGTGGTAAGATTGTAGCTATGAGCCACCGTGCCTGGCTTTCTTTTCTCCCTCATCTTACAGTATGGTAAGAGACCAGATCTCATTTATTTGTTTTATCCTAATTGTCCTCACCTATTACATAATTTGTTTTTGCCCCACAGCGTTGAAAGGTTACATTTGTGGACTTACTCTGTGAATTTGATCTGTCTGTTGTCCCTCCAGCAGGACTTGAACCCTCCCCATCAGCTGGTGGGCACCACCTCCCCACCCCACTCCTTTTTTTAAACGTTTCACTTTGTCACAGGGTATCTTATATCCAGGCTGGCCTGTGTAACTGAGGATGGCCTTGAACTTCTGGTCCCCTGCCTCTGCCTCCAGACTGCTAGGATTATAGGTGTGTGCTCCAAGCCTGTCCACGGGTACTAAGGCTTAAAGTCTGCCTCTCTCCTTTTGTGAGAGTCTTACTCGCTAGCCAGCCCCAGCTATAGTTTAAAAATAAAAAATAGAATTATCTTTTTTCATCTTTGACACTTATGTACATATAAATGCTATATTTTGATCATATCCACCCCCAACTCACCCTTTCTACTTCCTGCAGGCTCCCCCAGTACTCCTATTCCTCCCTTCATGTCTGCTCCCTTTGTGTGTGTGTGTGTGTGTGTGTGTGTGTGTGTGTGAGAGAGAGAGAGAGAGAGAGAGAGAGAGAGAGAGAGAGTGCAAACATGTAATCTGCTGGATCTAATTAGTGCTGTACTGTTGATCGATCTTGTACAGGTAACTGTAGTTACTGTAAGTTCATCAGTGCAGCAGCCTTGTCCAGAAAACAGCATTTCCCAGCACCCCTCCCCACCCTTTGGCTCTTAAGATTCTCTCCACCCCTCTTCCATGATTACCTGAGTGGGGGGTGGGAAGGAATGATATGGATGTGATGGGGGATGTCCTTCTGTGTATATGTCTCTCTTATTGGTTGATGAATAAAGCACTGTTGGCCAATAGGGAAGCAAGACAGGTGGGACTAGGAGTCAAGGAGGATTCTGGGAAATGTAGTTAGGGAAGTCGCCATGTGATCCCAGGGAAGAGAGGATGCACGCTGCTGGCATCCTTGATAAGTCTTTATAAAATATATAGATTGATGGTTATAGTTGATACTTAAGACAGAGCTAACAAATAAGAAATCCTAGTCATTGGCCAGCAGCATTGTAACTAATCTTAATCTCTGTGTGTTATTTGGGGGCCCTAACGTGGCGGTGGAATTCAGGCGGCTGGCGGAAAGAGTTATCGTTACATGGATGTTCCATTTAGGGCAGACAATAATCAATTATTCTTGGCATTAAAATGGTTGAAACCAGTTATGAGTCTGCACTAACTGCTGACCACCACAGAGAGAAGCATGCCTCTGGCCAAGGTTGAGGGTAACTCTAGCTTATGTATATGAAAGCAAATATTTAGAAGGAAGCCTGACAGCCATGTCCACTTAGCAAGACAACAACAGTAGGTCCCCCCAGGGGCTTACGACCAGGTGTCAGTACCAGGCATAAACCCCTCCTGCGGCACAGGCATTAAATCCAATCCCTAATCTGTCCTACAACTTCTGATCCTTCTGACTGCTGGGATTTTAGGCATACACCACCACACGCAAACAGATAGATATTTCTGTCTTACAGAAAAACAGTTGAACTCTTAGAGAAACAAGGTGACAGAGCAAGAACCGTCACTTGTGCTCGCCCGTTCCCACCCTACAGGGACTGTGACCGTTCTTACTACATCCACGGTTCATTTCTTTTCTCTAGAATTACCCTTTTTGGGTCGTAGAGTAGCAGGCCATCATGAAGTCTATGTTTTGGGCAGAACAATGTTTAAAAACTCTAATTTTAAGGTCCTGTCTTTGCCTGAAGGCAATAGCTCAGTGTCCAGTATCTTTCCCATTGACCACCAGCTCTGGTTTCCTCTGGATTAGTGGAACTGCCAGGCACATGAAGGCTTGGCTAGGCAAGGTCAGACGGAGGCCTGGGAGTAGAAGAGGAAGCCAGATATGAGGGCTTTATTAATGGTGTGGTCCTTCCTCTCACAGGTATCTAGGCAAAGAGGGCTGGGCGCCAGCATCCTATCTGAAGAAGGCCAAGGATGACCTGCCAAGCCGGAAGAAGAACCTGGCGGGTCCGGTGGAGATCATTGGGAATATCATGGAGATAAGCAACCTGCTCAACAAGAAGGCGTCCGGGGAGAAGGAGGCTCCGGCTGAGGGCGAGGGGTCTGACGCTCCCATCACCAAGAAGGAGATCAGCCTCCCCATTCTCTGCAATGCCTCCAATGGCAGCGCCTTGGGCGTCCCTGAGAGGACCACGTCGAAACTGGCCCAGGGCTCCCCTGCCGTGGCCAGGATCGCCCCTCAGAGGGCTCAGATCAGTAAGCAGCTGGGGGCCCCATTTCCTCCCAAAGAGCTCGTGCGGAGTGAGTGGGCATGGGTGCAGGGGAATCCAGGGACTGTCGGGGACCTCCATGTCATTTTCACCCTGAGCTACAGTCTGGCCTCTGATTGTCATCGTGCCCTGTGCCGATCACAAGAGTGAAGAGGGCCAGGGAGTGTGGGTGGCTGTGTACCTGCAGGTGGCTGCTCTGATGACACATTGCAGGCTGCCGGCCTCCCTCTCCCTAAGAAAGACCCGGGGTGGCTCTGAGCAAAGGAACAGACCCCAAGAGCAGGAATGGCATTTTTCCTCCCAAAAGAGGCGTTAGGACTCTAGACGATTGGTACAGAGCTGATTTTACAAACTCATGGGCCCAGGAGCGTGTGGTCCTCTGTGTGGACCTCTGTGTGGTCTCTGTGCAGCCTGCTTTGTGCAGTGAAGGACTGGAAGAGGGCGTGGAAGGGTGCTTGCCACCCAAGCCTGATCTGCTTTGATCCCTGGGCTGACATACAGGTGGAAGGAGGAAGCTGACTCCCTAAGCTGAGACTTGCCCACCCTCCCCCTGCATTCACCATAAATTACTAAAACCTGTCTGTCCTCACCCCTGCACACACCTCTGACTCAGCAACACCTTTGGTATTATGGGGTGGAGAGGGGGACACAATTTCTGTTTGTGTCCAGCCAGTAATCTGGGGGGAAGCTGTTTGGGGTTTTGGATTTTTTGCTTGGTTTTGGTTTTGGTTTTTGGTGGTGTGTGTGTGTGTGTGTGTGTGTGTGTGTGTGTGTGTGTGTGTGTGTTACCTAGCCTTTGACTCTATTGTTAGCTCTTGGTACTTGGAGAAGTCTCTCCTGGGCGGGACTTGCGTCTGGCCTTGCGCTGCCTTCAAAGGACTTTGGACTAGTATGCAAAGATAGATGTGGTTTCTGCTTCTACTGAAAATCATAGATTCATGCAGCCTTTTCCTTGAAAACTGCCTGCCCGCAATATCTGTAGACTGGTGTCCCTATCTTTTGAGGGGAAGAACAGGCAAAGAAGCTAAAAGTTCCCTTCATTCCTACTTTCATAACCGTGGGACCCTAGCATGACATTTAAGAGTCCGGAGTGGACCCCACCCAGGGCAGGCAGGTGTAGACACTGCTGTCCACTCTGGGTTCTCAGAGCTGTGACTCTTCTTTCAGGTTCTCCAAACCTGCGGACAAGGCCACCCCCACGCAGGGAATCCAGCCTGGTAGGTGGACTGTCTCTTCATCCCTTCTCTGGGGTGGCCTGCAACACCCTTACTTGCTTGATGCCATTGAAGCAGAGCCTGTGGCCCAGGGGACTGGGGAGTGGCTGTTGGATTTCCATCTTTGAAGGGCTGGGGACAGGGACAGAAGCCTGCAGATCCCAGGCCTCCCCGGAGTTGGCCAGACAGCTTATAATCAGAAACGCACTGCACTCTGAAGCTAAATAAATCCATCCCAGCCACTGCACTGGCAGACATAAACATTTAGACTGGCCAGCAGGAGGGTCCAGCAGGCCATTGCCAGGGGCTAGAAATGGAGCTTCTGGCCATGATGGCCCAGAAGCCTTACAGCTCTCTCAGGATGGCCCAGTGAATGTGGTGGGCTTGGCAGCCTAGAGCATAAGGGGTAGACCAGTGCTTATCCTCCAGGAAGGAGAGGGAACCTCAAGACCTGGCCCATGGAGGTCCCTGACTCTTGAGTAGGTGGAGTTTCCCAGTGACTGCCATCTCAGACAGAGAGATGTGTAAGCAGGAGCTGGGGGAACAGCAACGTTGGTGACCAGCTGAGAGTCCTGAACAATGAATGACCTGTTACAGGACAGGGGAGTGAGGCGGGGGACAGCTCAATGAAGTTTAAGGCAAGCTTCCGGGCTAGGGTGCAGCTCAGTAGCAGAGTGCCTACTTAGCATGCACGAGGCTTTGGGGGTACCATCCTAGAGTCCCTGGAAGAACAAAGAAAGACCCTTTGCAGGTCACCTCCCCTCCAAAGTCCTCTGAGATAAGAACAGTGCTGGCCACCTAGCTCTGTCTTGAGGATGGGATGTCATGGTATATATTTAAGACTGGCATCCAGGTTTCCCTTTCCTGTATGGACTCCTGGCTGCTGGGTGGCACTGTCTGGTACTCTACATGGAACAGGTCCCTAAATCACACCTGGCTGCGTGCTACTCCAGTGGCATCTGCCCATCCATGGGAGCTGGAGGCCCTCTATACATTTGAAGATGTGCCCTCGGGCCATCAGTATTTTGTGACCAAGCCATTAGTCCCTCTAAAATTTCTCTCTCATTTTTCCTTGGGTTTTTGCAACTGCACAATGGATTCTCCATTTCTCCCTTCCCTTTGAGCCCCAGCTAATCATTTTCAGGCAGCCTTAACTTTGGCAAGAAGAGTCATTCCTTCCACACTTACAAACGCAAGCTTGCTGAGGGAGGCTGGTTCCAGTTAGGCTTAGCTGAATCCCATCCTGTCAGGGTGCAGGAGGGCTGAAGCATGGCTGGATGTGCCAGTTTCCATGTGTGGCTGTACAGTCAGGCACCCACCCCCCATAAACCATCTTTCCCCCATGCCCCCTCAGAGTGACCCAAGACAGCTCAGGTTAGAACAGAAGACAGAGGTAGCTGAGCCTTCAAGGGTAGAAACAGGTTCCAGAGGTACTGACCTCCGGCTTTGTTCAGCTATTCCTGCATCCCTCCTTCCTGGACTGGAAGCTATTACATCATGTCAGTAATCGTCTTCACAGCCCCATTCTTAGTTCTGTTTAACAGAAGAGGAAACTGAGGCTCAGAGCAGTTGCTTCTTCTAGGTCTGCCTTCCACACCACAGCTGCTCCCTTCCTCATCCCCCTGCCTTTTCAGCTGCTTTGTGTTAACCCCTTAGTATAAGGAAGAACAAATACGACGATGAAACCGGGCATAGTACATCCTTTTGTGGTTACAATCTGCCAGGCTGACTGTCCATGCAGCTTATACTGGCTGCCTCAGAGCAGCACCAAGTAGGTGCACAGAAAACGGCTGTTTAAAAAGAACGTGGCTCATGGCTCATAGGCCAAGTGTTCTAAGTGTCCTTAAATACCGCTATGAGAGAAGTTGTGTGCCAGCGCCTAGAAATCATATAGGCGTTCTGGAATATTCTGCCTGCCTACTGAAACAGGGCTACATTCTGTTCAGGGCACCAACAGGCTAACCTCCTCCCAAAGACCCCTCCCCAACCAGCTGCCCCCATGCTCCTACTTCACTGTCCTGAGGACGGCTGGCTCCCTCACCCTCTTCTCCAGAAGCTGCCCACTTGGCTTAGACCTTAGACTTATAAAATGGTGGTTTCCATGCTTTCCGTCTTGGGGTCCAACTCTTGTGACCTTTATAGGAAGCATCCCAAGAGCTCAAACTAGTGTTGTCTGGACCGTGAGTGCCATCTGGGGGGAGTCCTGATGTGTAAGTGACAGCTGCCTTCAAAGCCAGCTGCTATCCAGCTAGCAGGGATGGCCACAAGCACCTGAGGAGCCAATGGGCACCAGTCACTGGCCTTAGTACCGCTCTGATTAGCTCTATTTGCTCACTGATTGTTTCTGCTTTAGGGGTTCCAGCTGCCAAAGCCACCAGAGCCCCCTTCTGTTGAGGTAGAATACTACACCATTGCTGAATTCCAGTCTTGCATTTCTGACGGCATCAGCTTTCGGGGCGGACAGAAGGCTGAGGTGAGCCTCCTTTGGGCTAAGGATCTGCTTCATATTTTTTTGTATGTCTTCTTGGCAAGGTTTCTGAGGGTCAGGCAGGGCAGGTACCGAAGTGAGCCTGTGGCCATGAGTACTACTTGCCTAGTGGGGGAGCAACCAGGACTAGAGCCCGAGACTTGGGTTTCTGCCCTTCGCTTGCTTACAGTGCTTACCCCATAGTGGCATGTCCCTAAACATGCAGGGTTGAGCACGACAAGCCTGGAAATGAAGTGCTGCTGAAGGTGTGTGAACTTCCAGGGCAGAACAGTTTGACAGTTTGCTTCATCAGGAATGTTTTATTTGGGAGGACACACACACACACGCACACGCACACGCACGCACGCACGCATGCATGCAGATCAGAGGAAAATATTGTGTATTGACCCAAGAAATCCTAATGAGATTTTGTTGAGGTTTTTGTGGATACTAGGAGGACATTTTGCAGGGAGGATCTGATCTCAGGCCTGGTTTATGCCTCTTCCCGTTCTCACCTGAGAGACCCTTTCAAAGGGTACTGGACATGGGTGGAGATCGGGAACAATGGAACACTGGTTCTTTATCCATATTGATCCTTCGCAAGCTGGTTTTTGTAGGGTCTAGGAACAATGTGCTAGATTTGGGGGTGTTGTGGAGTTATTGGCACAGACTTAGGGAGCCTCACAACCAGGACCAGGGTTTGCATCTAGCCTGCCACTGACTGCCATAGGTCTCAGAGCCACTTATTCAAGATCTGTGTCTATAAAATAGGCCGAGTGGGACATTGTAGGGACCCCGAGACCCCTGGACTCACCGGCCTGTCCCTCTTCCCTCAGGTCATCGATAAGAACTCAGGCGGCTGGTGGTACGTGCAGATTGGGGAGAAGGAAGGCTGGGCCCCCGCGTCATACATTGATAAGCGCAAGAAGCCCAACCTGAGCCGCCGAACCAGCACCCTGACCCGGCCCAAGGTGCCCCCGCCTGCACCCCCCAGCAAGCCTAAGGAGACCGAGGAGAATCCTGGGGGTGCCTGTGAGAGCCAGGACTCCCCACTGAAGCTTAAGTATGAGGAACCTGAGTATGACATCCCCGCCTTCGGCTCTGACTCAGAGCCTGAGCTGAGTGAAGAGCCCACTGAGGACAGGGCCTCAGGTGACAGGCGACCTGCCCAGCCCCGAAGGCCCTCACCCGCCTCCTCCCTGCAGCGGGCACGCTTCAAGGTGGGCGAATCTTCTGAGGACGTGGCCCTGGAGGAGGAGACGATCTATGAGAACGAGGGCTTCAGGCCCTACACAGAAGATGCGCTGTCTGCCAGAGGCTCCTCTGGGGATAGTGACTCCCCTGGAAGCTCCTCGCTGTCCCTTGCCATGAAAAATTCCCCCAAATCAGGGTCTCCCAAATCATCATCACTGCTAAAGCTCAAGGCAGAGAAGAATGCCCAGGCAGAACTGGGGAAAAACCAGTCCAACGTCTCCTTCTCCTCTTCCATCACCATCAACGCCACCTGTTCCTCCTCCTCCTCCTCCTCTTCCTCCTTGTCCAAGAACAGTGGCGACACGAAGCCACGCTCTGCCTCAGATGCAGGCATCCGTGGCACCCCCAAGGTCGGGACCAAGAAAGACGCCGATGTGAAGGCCGGGCTGGCCTCCTGTGCCCGAGCCAAGCCATCGGTCCGACCAAAGCCAGTCCTGAACCGAGCCGAGTCTCAAAGCCAGGAAAAGATGGACATTCGCTCCTTACGGCGCCAGCTGAGGCCCACAGGTCAGCTGCGGGGGGGCCTCAAGGGTTCTAGGAGTGAGGACTCAGAGCTGCCCCCCCAGACAGCCTCTGAGGGGTCCAGGAGAGGCTCTGCTGACGTCACTCCCCTCGCGGCCACCGGCCCCCCGTGTGTTCCCAGGATGGAATGGGAAGGGCAAGGCACCGCCTATGTGACACGCAGTGCCTATCAGAAGGTCCAGGGCTCCGAGATCAGCTTCCCTGCGGGCGTTGAGGTGCACGTGCTGGAGAAGGCAGAAAGCGGATGGTGGTATGTGAGGTTTGGGGAGCTGGAGGGCTGGGCTCCTTCCCACTATTTGGTGCCGGAGGAGAACCAGCAATCTGACGCCGCTGGCAAAGAGCCAGACTCAGTGAAGAGCACTCAGAATGAGGGCAAGTCGGACAGTCTGGAAAAGATCGAGAAGCGGGTTCAAGCGCTGAACACCGTGAACCAGAGCAAGAGGGTCACCCCACCCATCCCCTCAAAGCCTCCTGGGGGTTTCGGCAAGACCTCGGGCACCGTAGCGGTGAAGATGAGGAACGGTGTGCGGCAGGTGGCAGTCAGGCCCCAGTCTGTGTTTGTGTCTCCACCACCCAAGGACAACAACCTGTCCTGTGCCCTGAGGAGGAACGAGTCACTAACGGCCACTGACAGCCTTAGAGGTGTGCGCAGGAACTCCTCCTTTAGTAGTGCACGGTCAGCAGCCGCCGAGGCCAAGGGCCGCTTGGCAGAACGGGCTGCCAGCCAGGGCTCAGAATCACCCCTGCTGCCTACCCAACGCAATGGCATCCCCATCTCCCCCGTGCGTCCGAAGCCCATTGAGAAGTCTCAGTTCATCCACAATAACCTGAAAGATGTGTATATCTCTATTGCAGACTATGAGGGGGATGAGGAGACAGCTGGCTTCCAAGAGGGGGTGTCCATGGAGGTGCTGGAGAGGAATCCCAATGGCTGGTGGTACTGCCAGATCCTGGATGAGGTGAAGCCCTTCAAGGGCTGGGTGCCCTCCAACTACCTTGAGAAGAAGAACTAACAGCACTGGGTCCTTCCAGACTCAGTGTGCTGCTCTGGCTGCCACTGAATGAATGGTGGCATGCAGACAAGGGGAAGGACAACGGGAGGGGGGAGGGGATGACAACATTGAACCCTGCAGAATATGTGACCCCCGAAGACACCCTCCAGCTGGAAGGGAGGGTGTGATGGGTGCACACACTTAGTAGGCGAAAGGGAATAGTGGGGTTCTCCTGGGCCTGGAACCCCTGCACACACACTGGTGACTTTGCTTGTGGGCCATATGCCATTGCATATAGGCCACATGGGAAAGCCCAGTTGTGCCTTTGCTGCAGGCCTGGAAAAGATGTCACCAGGTGTGTCCAGGGTCCTGTCCCTGCTCAGCCACTTCAGTGGCTGGGTTCTTGCCTCTGGAAGTCACCCTTGTGTTATCCTAATGATGTGTTCGGCACTGAGTTGGTTTCTAGTCCACTACTGACCACTGGTGGGAGTCTGGTGGACCACCAGCTCTGGGGCTGGGTGGTGTCTCCTAAGAGCTCAGCCATTCCTGGGGCCGGGCCACAGCCTGTTTGGTAGTTAAGAGTTCCCAGATGCCAACAAGGGCTGCCTGCCTTTGCTGTGCTGGCCTGGCCTGGCCTTGCAAAGAGAGCCTGCCCTCCTCAGGGCACATGGAGGACACTGGGAGTTGACCTAGAGGATGGTTGGTGCCAGGCTCCTAATAATATAGAATTGCTAGAGGATTTCCAGGTAGGCAGTTCCTTGTGCATGGTTGGGAAGGTGTTATTGGTTTGGAGGTTATAAATCAGGCGTTTGGTTTGGGGTTTATTTTAGAAGTTGTTTGGGGGCCCGAAGGGCTTAGCCTCTCATAGGAGAGGGAGTAGTGGTGGGTGGGTTTTTTGTTGAATTTCATGGAGGGATGTTTTATTTAGATTTTGGTTTAATGATTTTGCCTTTCCATAAGCCAAGTTGTTTGTTTAGTTTTGCACTGTGTGAACAGTGCCCTAGCATGGCATCTCACCAGGGAATTTGGGACTGGGTAAAGCCAGGTCCTGGGCTTGGTGAAAAAGTGTTCAGGTTCCTGCCCAAGAGGGAAAGGCGGGCATCGTTAGAAGCCATGCTGATGGGGGACTGTTCTGCCTGCTTCTGCCCACATTCCCCAATCTGGGCAGGGCCCAAAGAAAAAGCCTTACTGTGGAGAAGTCACCACCAACCCTGGGCAGAAGGGACCCTGGCTGGGTCAGGCTGGAGCAGATACCTCCCACTGTGCCCCTTAGCCTGCTGGCAATGTGACAGGTGCCCAAGAAGATGGAGGACTTCGAAGCCAGGAACCAACCCTGTCTTCCCAAGGGGCAGTGCCCCAGGGAACAGAATCACAAGAATGGAGTTTGCTGCCATCCTCTGAGTTTTGGGTTGTGATTAAATGATTGACATTTCAGAGAGAAGCCAGAGAGAAGCCCAGTGGGCTTCCTCCAAGGACTCCCCTCATGCTGGGAGTGGATTCCACGTGTGCCTTTGATTTGGGACAGATCCTGCCTCACAGTCTCTGGCTGAGATGCCAGCGTCTCCCCCCCACACCCCCTCAGGGCTGCTGGTCCTGACAGACTTGGAGGAAGAGCGCCTCTCACCCCTCCTCCCAGGCAGGTCTGCCTTCAGCTCCCAGCCCTAATGTCCTGGATTCCCAAACCCATGTCCCTCCCGTATGCGGATGCAAACCGCGAGCCTCCTTTGTCAAAAGCCCGTGGCGACATTGTTCTGTTTCCTTCTCTGTGTTCATGAGTTTGTTTAAAATTGAAATTAGTTATTTTCTTCTGCTGGACAGTATTAAATAGAGCAGGATGTTGAGTTAATCTGCTAGGTTGCAGTACTAATGGTAGTGGGTTAGTGTCTTCATGATATTCTTTGTACTTATTTGAACAATAATGGTAAAGAAGTGGTTCATTATTTCTGAATTAATGCACTTTAAATAAGGTGAAATGGAAAGAAACCCGGAGAGCGAAGTGCATTACTTAAAGATGCAGTATATACTCTTCTCATTTTAAAACAGCACATATTTATTAAAAGAAGAAAAAGTAATTTATGACTATTTAAAATAAAATTTAAAAGTAGAGTGACTGTCAGGTGAAAGGACCTTCCACACAGCTGTCTGCCGGGGGGATGGCCCACAGCCTTACTCCTCAGATGTCTGCATTGAGCCAGCTCCGTGATTAGTGCGCAGCCAGGCACAGAGCATCTCAGTTGGACTGGACCACCGAGATCCCCAGAGCCTGCCTTCCCCACCTTCCCTGCCCGATTCCGCACTCACACCCTCTGTCTGCACTCAAAAGACCCTCTACCAATTCCCCGTGTCCTGAAATCATAGACTCCTTAAAAGCAGGACTGGAAGGGACCTTAGGGGTCACTCCATTCCAGCCCTTCTGGTTACTTCAGCCCAAGGTCAGGAAATGACTTTCTCCAAATCTCCCAATTAATGTCAGGTTTCCCCTCTGCATTTAATCCTGCCATTCTCTCCTGTCCCTTTAGTTTAGTGTGTGGTCATTGTGTTTACATATTAACATCCAGCCCCAGGGATGGCTGGGAGTTGCTCAGGCATCTGGGAAAAGTGGGGAATGTTGCCACCTAGTGTCAGTATGTAGACTTGGTCAACAAATAGTAATAGCCAAGGTCCATCACCACCAACCAGCCCATTAGGGCACAGCACAAACCCTGCAAGCCCAAAGAATACTTGAAACAAGAAGGGTGCATGCCAGGCCTTCTCAGACGTGGCCAGGGGATACCAGACCTTGTGTCCCTGGATCCTAGTCCTGCCCAGGCAAGAGGGCCTTTCCCTAGAGCTAAAAGAGCTGCTTTGTGACATTGGACAGACTGTGGCAGCAGTGGAAGAGGGAAGGGCCTGGGGCTCTGACCCATCTGGAGGAAAACCAGATCGGACTAAAGGAAAAAAAATGGAATCCCAGCAATGTCCAAACCTAGTTTTCCATTAGTAATGATTGAAAATGTGAAATGACATTGTATTGCTGTATACTGCAACTTTAATCATAATGAGCCCTTCTGAGGTCATTATTGCGGTTTATATAATGCCCGAAGATGCATTGATCGGTGCTTTGTTTCCTTTCAGTTTAAAGACCCTTGTATTACAAGGTGGAGGGAAGTTTTCAACCTTACCCTTCTTTGTCACCAGTAGACCTGGCTACACTGCCTGGCTCCTCTGTGTTCTCACAGTGGGGTGGGAGGTTCCAGCAGCAGCAGGTTCCTGTCTGCCTTGGGGCCCCCTACACAGCCCAGGTCCTATTTGTAGGGCCTCAACCCTTCCATCCCTAGCCTGGCCCCGAGGGTTCCTTTTTCTCCTAAATGGACGAAGGCATTATATAGAATCATTGTAGTCACTTTGAGGTATTAGAGCGGCATATTTTACTGGCATTTATCTCCATGGCTTTCCTCAGCAAGGCATGTTACTACTTTTATCCTCTAAGGAAAAAAGACAAGGGAATTTCAGCCAAACATTATTTTCATATGACTAGTACTTGCAGAGTAGGTGTAGAGCTATTTAAGTTAAGTGTTTTGTTTTTAGGAGGGGGCAGGTGAAACCGCGCCTGCTTTTCCTGGGTTTGACTAATGTATAATTTCTTTAAGGTTACTCACTTCCCCATTCCCTCCAAGTACTTTGCATTCTCAATGGAAAATGAAAGCAATCTGAGACAGAAAAAGTGCAATATTACCAAGAGGGGTGTGGGACAGAGTGGGGGAGACCCTGTTGCATCTGCAGAAGATGGGAGGGGCTACTGGGAGGAGTCAGTACTGTGGAGCACATGGGTGGGCCGTGGGTTTGGTCTCCAGGCAGGCTGACTGTCTCCTGCCCACTTCCCTGGCATGAAGAAAGGGGTAGCCACCAGAGGACAGCCCACTCATGCTGTCCACCTAGAAGGAAGGGACCTGGGGAAGTGGCATGGTGCTCTTGACCTCTTGAGCCCAGTCCCCAGGGCAGAATGAGGATATCCAAGACCCACTCATGTTTTCATTCCCTTTTGCAGCCAGCTGCTCAGAGAGACCCGTCCTAGAAGCGATTCCCAGCAGCCCAGTTGCCCCAGCCTCCTGATGTGTGGGCTTCGATGCTTTGGATGTGTGTTTGAGTCTTTCTAAAACTATGGAACCTCAGTTCAGCTATGGACAGGAATCCTGGCTGTAAGCAAACTAATTTGGAGGGCGGGTGCTTTAAGCCCTTCATACCCAGTAAGACCCGATTCCTACAGGCCTACAGTAGGCCTGGGGCTGAGTCCCGGCCACCCATTCATCTCAGTGACTTGGGCAAAAGGCATGAGCCCTGCTTCTGACAACAGAAACCCCATGACAGGTACACACCAGCCTCCTTTCACATTCAGGGAGGAAAGTGTTGGGATAAGATGTCTTCTGCGGGGTTTGGAGCAAGTCCCAGAGCTCAGCCACCCCCAGGATCCAAAGCACAGCCTTGCTGGTGTGTTCCTTCTATGTAGTACTGTAGGCCTGCTGCTCCAACCCACCTTTGTGTGAATTTCTATAGAGATAGGGAGAGGGACCAGGCCCCTTTTGGGGTCTCTCCCTTAGAATAGATATTGCTGCATAGCTGGTCATTCGACTGTCTGTGCAGCTTTCTGGAAAGACAGCAGTCCACATCACTAACCAATTAAGATTCCCTCGCTTTTTTGAGGGCTGAGAGAGTAGTGTGTGTGTGTGTGTGTGTGTGTGTGTGTGTGTGGTGTGGTGGTAATTTCCAAGTGCGTGGATATTACATGAGTGTGTGAGAGAGACTGGTGGTAATTTCCCACTTGAACTAAATAGCATGGGGTTAGAGGAAATAAATACAGGGCAGGCGGTCTCCATTGAACTAGTCCTTGGCATTGGGCAGGTCCCAAGGGACTCACAGCTTCTGGCAGCAAGTATGTGTGTCATTCACATGATTCTGGCTGGAGAGTGCAATGTGTCTTTTAAATTTGTTTTTGTAATTATTTTATTATTTAGTTGGAAACTTCACACTGGCATTAGCATATCTAACAAGCAGCCCAGGTCAGCATCGGGGCACCAAGATGAAGACATGGAATAGATACTATTGAGTATGGAAATGCTGAGGTGGTTAAATAGTGCACCTGTGTCCTTGGTATGAGAATCCCCAGGGGGTCCAGGAGAGCTGCTGGCCTTTGGTTTGGTTCTGAGAGAGAGGCAGGCTGGGCAGGGGGAGGACTGTTCATGGAGTTACTGTAGGACCTGCAGGTGTCCACACAGCAGTGCCGCCCGTCTCCACTGCAGGCCTAGAGTGCTTCCTGGGAGTGTGGAGGGCTCCTGGGGAACTGAGTTTGTCTAAATCCCATTTGGGGCAGTCTCATGTCCCTGTGTTTCCCAAACTCTATTATCAGAGCCAGTGATGGGACAAGGTCTGTGACCTTTGGCCTTAGCACTGCTTTTGACTACTGCTTTGTTCTGTGCATCTGGGCCCCCCAGGCCACAAAGTGGGCATACTGATGCTTTTGTGTTGAATGGGAGGACTTCCTTTCCAAAGCCTTGATTCCAACCTGGCTGCAAGGGATTGGCATGTGACACCCCCTCTTCCCCTATCTTGTCTAAATCTTAAGTGACCTTGACAGTCAGGACCCCTCCCCCATTGCAGTCTAGGACTTAGTGGCTTTAGAGTGGGGTCCCCAGTGCTGAAGGTGCCTACTTTATTCCAAATTTCATTCTGGACAATGGGCTGTGTCCTTGGAAGTGTGAGAGGTTTGTGTTAATGCAAAAGGGTGTATCTAGCATGTTGGCAAGCCAGTGGGAGGCATGTTGGCAGGATGAGTATGCAAGTTTGAGGTTACTGGGGCTTACCGTCCCTGCTCTGGGAGGAGTCTCCCAGAAGTCTTTGAAGCAGAGAAGGTGTGGGAAGGCTGAAGGAGGGTTTGGAGTTGTGCTATCTTTATTGGTGGGAGAAAGAAGGAGTCGGTGACCAGGTTTACAGGGATTTTTGTTACTCACCAGCCAAGAGTCCAGCCAGAGAAAACTCACTCGCTGGGCCCCAGCTGGGCTTCTATTTTCATTGATGTCTTGGGGAAGATGCACTGTAAGCTGGAAGCCAGTGTTTGAGTTTGGAGGCCCTTTTCCAGAAAGACCTAAATCACCTCCCAGATTCCCAGTAGTTTTTGCCCAATGCATTTTGTCCAATACAGAGCTAGCCAGCCAGTCATCTGTACAAATCAGAGGCCGTAATAGGCCACACAGTAGGGCCCACCATCCCCATACTAGAACTTAAGAGCCCAGGAGGCAGGCGGCCCCTTTTCTTGGTGACAGAGGACATCATTCCCAGGACTCTAGTAGAAGCTATGGCTCTAACTAATGAGTTTGCCTCCTGCTGCCATCAAACCAGGTGGAACACACCAACATCCCTGCATATGCTTTTTGTTTTCTAGTGGCTTCTACTGAGGCACACTGAGTTTACTTAAAAGGGTACACAGATACCATTCTTAAATTTACAACATGTCCCCTGCAACAGAGAACATGGGTGTCCCTACAGTTACTGAGAGGTCTGGAAGGTGATTTGTAAGGCAGATGTGAGTGGCCACTCTTGCAGCATGGATATGTAGACTCTGGTGGCAGCAAACAGATGGATGTCATTGGGTGTGACACCTGAATCACAGGGACTTCTCGCAGTGTCCACTCATCCCCAGCCAGCATAGTGGGGTCGGCAGAAGCCCTTCCCCCGGGTTCTTCTCCCCACCTCAGCAGAGAAACAAGGCCATTGGATGTAGTAGGGTCCATGCAAGTGCTGGCCTCTCTCCAGGATCCTCGGTGGTGCTAAACTATCTCCATGTTTCTCACGATTCTAATAGTGGGTTGTTTTTATAAGTCTCATCCCAAACATGCAGTGTCCTTGGGGGAGGGACGCAGCCCCCCTTGGCCTGCCACTTTCCAGCTGTCATTTGTCACTTCGAAGGGATTCTTTGGTCTGTAGGAATGACCTGTCTTGGGATGCTTCTAGACTTTAAAATTTGGGTTGTTTTGTTTAATATTTTGTTTATGTTTACATGCATCTTGTATTTTCCTGAGAACTAAATAAAGTTTTTGGCCTTTTTAACCGAACAGAATCGGTGATTTTCTCTAGTACCAGAGGACCCATTCAGTTTAATAGCAAAAGTCCCTCCAGCCCAAATGGCAACTGACTCCAGAATCAGGGAGGGGAGATCGGCTCCCACAAGCTCCTCTAGTCCTTCCCACCTGCAGCCACCTTTCTGGGAGTAGCCAAAGCTGGACCCTAGTCCTTATTGGTCTGCATTGGTCTCTAGTAAGCAGGGGAAAATGGGCTTGAGGTCAGTTCAAAGACAGGCTTGACTATGTGGTGAAAGTCTCCTTCCAGGAGAGGGTGTAGGCAGGTATCCCACAAGTCTCTGGGGCCTGGCCCTGACAATGTGCGCAGCTCTAACATTGTCTAGACCCTTGGGCCCAGTTTACCTTCCTTTTCCCCACCCCAGCCACAGGGTTGACCTGTCATTCTCCTGTTAGTCTCTAGATGGCAAACGTACCTCACAGGATCTCTGGCCTGAGAGGAAACAGCATAGCATGCCTGTGGTGTCCTAACACTGTTTCCCCTGACTCAAAGTTCCCAGGCCACCAGAAGGGCTGCAGCTTCTCTCAACTTTAAAGGCTTGCCTGGTATTTGGGACCCCAGTGTCTGAACCCCATACCATGCTCCAAAGCCTGACTCTAAGAAGGCTTCTCTGTCATAGGCCCTTTGGGGTTCAGGGGTCTACAGTAAAGGAGAGACTGGGGCTGTTACTGATAGCCCCTAATCACTCAGGTGTGCTCACACATTGGTCTACCTCCCAACCTCCAGACACACAGCACAGCCCTCAGGCTGGTACGAAATCACCTTTATTCACAAGCACAGTGACCCAGTTCACGAAGGAGGCAGAACGCCCTCCGTAGTAGCAAAATGGACAGCGATGGCTTCTTTTCACACCTCCAGCCAGACAGCTCTGCCCCATCAGACTTTCTCCATCTCTAGGATGAGCCCCCAGTTAGATGGGGCAACTTACCAGCTCCAGCCTGCTCTCACAGAAAGGGTCTACGAGGTCCAGTGACTGAGAGGCGAGACCCAGGGAGGCAAAGATTCCCTGGGTCCCTCCCTGGAAGGCCAGTGCCGGCAAATGCCCACCCTGGCACCATTCTCAATGCCTTCCCAGTACGTCCTCCTAAGAGACATCCCAAAAGAACCCCCAGGAATCACACTCAGAGTGTTCCACCCCCAAACCACTTTACACAGGGGAAGCTGAGGTTTGGAGGGTGACCTCTGGCCAGGGTGGCAGGACTGGCCAGTGGCCAGGACAGAGTCCTAGCCCCTGTCTGTCAAGGCAGAAGCCATCTCTGAGGGTATAAAACCAGCCGTCTGAGGGCCAATGGCTGAGGGGCTGGGAGGACCTAGGCTAAGACTCCACAGTAACCCAGAACAGGCAGGGAGGGCTGCAGAGGCAGTAGCCCAAGAGTGAGGGACACTCCCTTAGCAGGACCAGGGGCCTGCCTTCAGGACCCATCCTCCTTCTAATCAGGGAGGGTCTCCATTCTGGTCCCTGGCCCACATGTCCACAATCTTCCCCAACCTTGCAGAATTTTTGATGTCTTTATAGAGGAGGACTCCTGGAGTACAGATGACCTTGAACCAATCACACTAACTTAGCTCCCACCCAGGGAGGAAGGGCACAGGTGGACATCAGTGGTTTCCCATCCAAGAGAGGCCCGTCCACCTCTTGGGAGGCCTCCAGCCTGGAGTTCCACCTCGGGGTTAGCAGGACTGCCCATGAGCCTGTGTCAGTGCCTGGGGGAGATTCTGAGTGGCTACTCTACTGCCCCTTACCTAGCAACCTCCCAACAGTAGAATTTTAGGAGCCCCCAGGTTGGAATTAACCCACAAACAAAACTCATAAACCCAATAAATAAATAAATTAAAATGAGGAAAAGGGCTGTCCATAGCCCAGGAAACCCCCACCCTACTGAGGGCCCCTGTCCCTCCTGGGCACAAATGGCAGGATCAGCCCAGGCCAAGGCTGGCACTGAGATGAGGGAGGACAGGCCTTAGGGGTGGCTGTGGACCTGCTCTTTGGGACCCTGACAACAGAAAGGCCCACCTCAGCCTATACTGAATGGGCACCTTAGGCAGCGGCACCAGTGAGATGATTGGTGCAAGTTATGGCAAGGAGAGGTCCTGAACATGGTGGGTCGGCACAAGGTCGAGGACCTAGGACCTGGGATCTTGTGCAGCCTGTCTGTTCCCCCACTCTGGGTAAGGAGGAGGAGGAGACAGGGCATGCAGTGTGCAGCTGCCCAAGGAGGGAAGAGTCCACTGGCCTCCTCCCACGCTGCCCAGGGAAGGCTACATGTTCGCTCTCTCCAAGGCACCACACGGGCTGCACAACTTAGAAACCTGCCTAGATAGTGAGGGATGGCAACAAGTTGAGACTCCGCTTCAGCCCCTCACAGTGCAGAAGTCTGGGTAGAGAGGGAGACTGTGGGGTAGCCTTCTCCCCTCCCCTCCATTCATTAGGTACTACCTGTGCCCCCACCTCCCTGCCTCAGACCCTCTCAGCCCAAACCTTCAGGGACCTTGGTTTCCCATGTTTAATGGAAAAGGAGGAAGAGTTTTCAAAACGTGGAAGAGAAGGGACCCTGTTGGCTTCGCCCTTAGTTGGTGCTGGGCCGAAATCTGCAGAAGTGGGGGTTCGGGCGGGGCTCTGCAGTGGGCTAGGAGCTGCGGTAGGTCTTGATGATGTCCTTGATGGGGCGCCGGCAGATGGGGCAGCAGGCGTGCAGGGCCTTCTTGAGGCGCAGGCCACAGGAATAGCACAGACACATGTGTCCACACGTATAGATGACTGTGTCCACTGCGTGTTCATAGCAAATGGTGCACTCATCGCCCCACTGGCCCATCCCTGGGGTCACCGGTGACTCGGGCAGGCTCACAGGTGAGTTGGGGGCCGTCCCTGAGAGCAAAAGCACCAATCAAAATGGGATGGTACCCCGCCCAGCTCAGGGCCTGTGAGAAAAGGGTTCCAGGGCTCTTCTTCCAAGATGGAAATCCACCTGTTTGCACTGACAACCCACCTTCCTGCCCAAGGAAGAAGCCGAGCTGCGGCAGCCTGGCTCTGGCCACACAGCCCCAGACCAGGAACAGAGTGGCAGTGGCAGAAAAGAGGAAAAAGAGGACTTCCCAAGAAATTTAAGGCATGACCCTCCGGCACTAACCCTTGGTATCCCCTGTGTGCTTTCTCAGAAGTCCCCTGGAGGATCAGGTACACTCTTCTGGGCTCCACGACTCCTATGCTCACGTATCCACATACACCCTACCAACACACACACACACGCACGCACGCGCGCGCACACACACACACACACAATTTAAAATAAATCTTTCAAATAAAAGATTTTTTGAAAAAGTCACAGCTACACGTCTGTGGTGGTCTGAACAGGTGTGGTCCCCACAGCCTCCTGTGTGAATGCTTGGTCCATAGGGAGTGGCACTACTGGGAGGTGTGGCCTTGTTGGAGAAAGTGTGTCACTGTGGAGGTAGACCTTGAGGTCTTATAAGCTCAGGTCTGGTCAGTGTGACAGTTTTTCCTTCTTCTGCCTACAGATCAAAATGTAGGTCGGATTCTTAGTTTCTTCTCCGGCACCATGCCTGCCTGCACGATGCCATGTTTACCACAGTGATAATGGACTAACCCTTTGACATTGTAAGCCCGCTCAATGAAATGTTTTCTTTTATAAGAGTGGCCTTGGTCCTGGTGTCTCTTCACAGCAATAGAAACCCTAAGGCATCTGAAGAGATAAGTCAACAGTTAAGAGGGCTTGCTGCTCTTCCAGAGGACCCGAGTTTGATTCTCTTCACCCTCATCAGTTAGCTTGCAACTGCCTGCTGCCTGTCATTCCAGTTCTGGGAGCACCCAGTATATCTTCTAACATCAACAGGCACTGCAGGCATCCATCAATGCACACACACACACACACACACACACACACACACACACACACACACACACACACACTCAAAATAAAAGATAATTAAAAATAACTTTTTAGGGCTAGAGAGGTGGCTTAGAGGTTTAGAGCACTGGCTGCTCTTCCAGAGGTCCTGAGTTCAAATCCCAGCAACCACATGGTGGCTCACAACCATCTGTAATGAGATCTGGTGCCCTCTTCTGGCCTGCAGGCATAACATACAGGTAGGCAGACCACTGTATACATAATAAATAATGTTTGAAAAATAACTTTTTAAAGCATAAAAGTCCCCTGGTGAGAGCTGCCAGCCCCTGCCCTAACAAAGGCTGCATTCTCCCTCTCTGGAGACTATGTATGAGGAAGGAAACATCGACCCAACCACAGGACCTTGGTACTCACCACCAGTAGAGCCACCCAGAGGCCCAGAACTGCAGGTGCTGGGTAGGGGGTCAGAGAGGCGGCTGCCCAGGGCACTGGGCGAGGTCGGAGTGGAGGCAGGTGAGCAGGAGAGAGATGGGCCACCCCGTTCAGCCATGATGGTGGAGCCTGATAAAGGGGGATGGGCCACAGTACCATTAGCTTAATGGAGAAAGCTCAGTCCCCACCCCCACAGAGGGCTCCCACATCTGCCTATAGAACAGTTGCAGACTCGGGGCAGGACCCCATAGTCTAGCTTAACTCCTGCCTAGTTTGGTAGCCCCCTTTCCCCTCCTAGGTACCTTTGGCCTTCAGAGAATAAAGTTCCCGTCCCTGCCTCTTACTTCTGCCTCCTGTCAGCCTCCTGTCAGAGTCCTGCCCTCTCTACCACAGTGCCTAGGAACCACCTGTTTTTCTCTGTACTGGCACCCTGGTCCCCATATTCTGGTCCTACAACCTTCCTTCCCTCCCTGCCATCCTTCTAAAGTCCTTCCCAGATGCACAGATGAGACTGGGGACAGAGCCTAGGGAGCCTCTTGAGGCTGTCCTCAAACCTCAGCCCCTGGGCAGCCATGGCTCCCCTAAACACAGCCTCCTGGTCACTGACTAGCCATACCCAGCCACATGGCCTGAAGTCCTGTCTTTTTTGCCTAAGAATCCAGCTCCGTTCTCCAGCAGAACCATAAGCTTTCTGAGAACAAGAGAAGCCTTGCTGCCTGTGAGTCCCACGGGCCCTAAGGAATGTTCTGTGTACAGCAGGTGCACTATTAGCTGTAACTCGTTCAATAGTGCTATTATCTCTAAGACCGATTAATGCATGTTCATAAGGTAGGTCTCTTTCTGTTCCTTTCTCCCTTCTCTCCTCCACACTAGAGACTGAACCTAGGGCTTCACTCATGTTAGGAAAGCATTCTACCACTGACCAATGTCCCAGTGCCCTTATCTAGCTTTTTATTTTAAGATAGGCTCTCACTAAGTGGCCTAGGCTGGCCTTGAACTTGCTCTGCAGCCCAGGCAAACCTTGAATGTCTGGGCCTCCTGCCTCAGCCTCTCAAATAGCTGGGGGTCACAGGCCCAGCTCATACAGTTTCTCTTACTACATTAATATTTTAAATTATCCTCTCTTTCCAAAAATCCATACCTATTTACTTTTCTTGCCCTACTGCATTAGTTAGCATTTTCAGAACAAAGTCTAGAAAGCAACCCTGATATAGTTGTCTTTAGTGAAAATAGTTCTGATCCACCAGTGAACATAAAGAAAGCTGTAGGCTGTGTGCGAGTGGATAAAGGAAATAGCCCTGAGTTATCAGCTTATGGGGGACTTTCACTAAGCCAAGCATTTACTGTAAGGGGAACAATGCCTCTCCATATGCTGCTACTGGCTTTGTTTTTCCTTTGGAGTCAGTCAGGATTCCCCAGCAGCACTTTGCTGACTAGCATGCCCAATTCTCCAAACAGCTCAGAACTATTAATAGACATTGGGCTCTGGGTGGTATTTCTTGACATAGACATTGGGCTCTGGGTGGTATTTCTTGACATAGACATTGGGCTCTGGGTGGTATTTCTTGACATTCACCTTGACCCACTTAACACCTGGGACAGAAAAGGTCCTGTGTTCTGTTTTAATTCCCTTTTGTTCCAGTCTCATAAACCCCTTTCCATGACAGATCCTTAGAGGAAAGCTACTTAGCTGTTATTAGGTGATGCTGACGCAAGAGTGTACCTTGTCTCTGTGTGCTTTCCCGTAGTACAACTGATAAAATCCAGAGACAGATATTGGGGTTTAAGATGAAGACCAGAAAGGCAAAGCAGACAGACTCTCTTACCTCTACCAAGGCTGAAACAGAGATCCTGTCTTCCCTGTGACTGGAAACTGAATCGCCCAAGAGACCCTTTGCTTCTTCCTTACATTCCTCTCTAGTGCTGGGATTAAAGCTGTGAGCTCTGTTTCTGTTTTAGACTGATTCACTCTAGTGTGGCCGAGATGGTCTTGGACTCACAGAGACCCATCTGCCTCTGTTTCCTGAGTCCTGGGATTAAAGGTGTGTGTCACCACTGCCTGGTATCTATGGCTGTGGCTAGCTTTGCACTCTGATCCCCAGGCAAGCTTTATTAAATCATAAACAATATATCACCACACTTTCCAATCCCTGAGAAGCATTTAGTGGAGCCAATTACCTCTCGCCTAGGCTCAAATTGTGTGTGTGTGTGTGTGTGTGTGTGTGTGTGTGTGTGTGTGTGTATGTGTGTATGTGTGTGAGTGTGTATTGTGTATGTGTGTGAGTGTGAATGTGTGTGAGTGTGAGTGTGTATGTGTGTGTGAGTGTGTATGTATGTGTGAGTGTGTGTATTGTGTATGTGTGTGTGAGTGTGTATGTGTATGTGTGTACGTATGTGTGTAAGTGTATGTATGTGTGTGAGTGTATGTATATGTGTATGTGTGTATGTGTGTATGTGTGTGTGTGTGTGTGGTGTTTATGTGTGTGTATGTGTGTGAGTGTGCGTGTATGTGTGTATGTGTGTGTGAGTGTGTGTGTGGTGTGAATGTGGGGGTGTGTATGTGTGTGAGTGTGTGTGGTGTGACTGTGTGTGAGTGTATGAGTGTGCATGTATGTGTGTATGTGTGTATGTGTATGCCTGTGTGTGTGAGTGTGTATGTGTATGAGTGTGTGTGTGGGGGTGTTTATGTGTGTGTATGTGTATGTGTGTGAGTGTGCGTGTATGTGTATATGTGCGTGTATGTGTGTGTGAGTGTGTGTGCTGTGTGTGAGTGTGGGGGATGTGTATGTGTGTGGTGTGTGGGGGTGTGTGTTTATGTGTGTGTATGTGTATGTGTGTGAGTGTGTGTGTATGTGTATATGTGCATGTATGTGTGTGTGAGTGTGTGTGAGTGTGGGGGATGTGTATGTGTGTATGTGTGTGGTGTGTGGGGGTGTGTGTTTATGTGTGTGTATGTGTATGTGTGTGAGTGTGCGTGTATGTGTGTGTATGTGTGTATGTGTGTATGTGTGTGTGAGTGTGGGGGTGTGTGTATGTGTGTGAGTGTGTGTGGTGTGTGTGAGTGTGTGTGTGTGAGTGTGCATGTATGTGTGTATGTGTGTGTGTGAGTGTGTGTGTGGTGTGTGTGTGTGTACGTTTGTGTCTGTGTGTATGTGTGTGTGCATGGATGTGTCTGAGTGTGCATGTATGTGTGTATGTGTGTGAGTGTGTGTGAGTGTGTGTGTGTGTGTGTATGTGTGTGTGTGGTGTGCGCGCGTGCTTCCCAATCCAATTGCATTTTAATGAATGAATTCTCTCTCTGGACTGATTCATCCTCCTTCCCGGCTGATTGTGGTTCACCTCCCTTCCTGATTTATCTTTCCTCGGCTCTAACTCCTTGGCACTCCGGCCTCCTTTCTTTGCACAG
Organism: Cricetulus griseus; assembly: GCF_003668045.3. NCBI lineage: Eukaryota > Metazoa > Chordata > Mammalia > Rodentia > Cricetidae > Cricetulus > Cricetulus griseus. The sequence goes on from NC_048596.1 coordinate 14,296,976, forward strand.
CTTTTCTAGTTGTTTCGAGAAGCATCCCTTCATCTGGTCTCTGCAGAGCTGGAAGTCTGCACTGATTTATCTGAGTTCACAAGCTCTCCGCTCACACCCTGAACAGCACCACATACACGCAAGCCCTGTGCTGTGCTGCGTGCCCTCACTACACGCAAGCCCTGGGCTGTGCTGCGTGCCCTCACTACACGCAAGCCCTGTGCTGCGTGCCCCTCACAGAAGGCGGAGCTCAGAAAGCAGCTCAACTTGGCTTAGCTGCACACACTAACAGCCCTGTCAAGCTGCCTGGTTGAGCCATGGGGTTGAGAGGCCCAGAGCTCTCCAACCTTGGCTAAAGATATGTTAGATAAAAATATAAATCAGCTGGGCATGGAGGTGCACGCCTTTAATACTAACACTCAGGAGGCAGAGTTGGATCTCTGAGTTTAAAGCCAACCTGGTCTACAGGACAGCCAGGGCTAGGTAGAGTCCCTGTCTCAGAAACACCATCGCCAAAATCAAACACCCAGAATCTATCCTACAGCTACAGAATTAGGATCCCTGGAGGCAGGATTCAAAGATCCTCACTTTACAGTGAGGCTAGTGAGAGATACCCAGCAGGGTAAACTCCCTGGGTGTGGGTGACACCATCCAAACGGCTGGCTTCCCGAGATGAAAAAACAGGAAGAAGAGACATGGAGCTAAGCGCAGGCACCCACCTCTCTGACAGCAGACGGATGCCATGTGACCGCCCTCACATTCCCGCCATTCCTCCCCCACTGTGACGGACTGTCCCCCTCACCATGAGCCAAATCAAACCCATCTTCCCCTCAGTTGCCTTCTTGTCAGACACTTGGTCACAGTAAGGGACACATCACCCAGAACAAGCCAGAGAGTATGGCTTAACACAAGCTACATCCTTTCAAACTGCCTCTTCTAAAGAGTCTGTGGTCCTGCAATCTCAGGCAGAAAGGCCACCTGCTCCCGGATTCCCCTATTCTGACACATTTACCGCCTTAGAATACACCAACTTCTCTGTTGCTGTTTTTGTTTTTGAGACAGTTGCTAAAAATCTCTGGCTGAAACTCAAAATGCTAACTCAAGTTAGTCTCGAGCTTGCGGAGATTCTCCTGCCTCTGCCTCCTAAATGCTGGGATTGCAGGCATGGACCACAACCAGCCAACCTGATTTTCATTAAGACTCAATAAAAGCCCCAAGGAAACTAAGTCTCTGTTGACTGCTGGTAGAAACTCCCTTCCCCGATTTTTACACGGAGGCGTATGGATCTGGCCAGGCTGCGTGTCTGAGTTGTTCTCTTGCCCAGACATCGGTGGGCCAGAAGCTTCCGCCCCGCCCAGAACTCACTTAGGGTGACTGTCTAGCTGCTAGCCCTAGCAAGACCACCATCACCATCCCAACTGGGACTGCGCCGGGCACTCACCGAGGATGCGGACCTGCGTGATGGCGCCATGCAGGCTGAAGAGCATCCAGAGGGGCTGCGAGGCGTCCACGCAAAGCTGCATGCCGGCCGGCGCGCCGTTGTGACTCAGGTGCAGCTCTCCGTCGGCGTTGACCACCAGGCCCAGGATGTCGCCGCTATGCAGAGGCCCAGGCACGCGGCACACCGCCCAGAACTCCTTGCGGTCCACTAGGGCCTCGGGGCTGAAGGGCAGGTCGGCCGGCCGCAGCGTGCCAGGGTCGCACGTGGTGACCCCGAAGGACAGCGCGCCGGCTCGAGCACCGCCCGACCGCGTGACCTTGATGAAGATGGTCTCGGCCACTCGCACCGGCCGGCTGGTGAAGACGAGCGCGCGCTCGTCGCGCCCGTGCTCCAGGCGCGCCACCGTCTGCTCGTCCAGGATGCGGACGTGCGAGCCGGCGCGCAGCGCGTGGAAGCGCAGGTCGCCGTCGAGCTGCGCCGGCAGCGCGCGGCTGTGCTGCGAGTTGAGCGAGTTCTGCGGGATCGGGCAGCCGGCGGGCGGTGCTCCGTCGTCGCCGTCGGTTCCCGGCACGTTGAGGTCGCACAGGCTCACGGAGAGGCGCGCCTCGTCCCCCTCGCACCGCAGGGACGGCCGCCGCAGCGCGGTGAAGGAGCGCGGCCGCAGGCAGTCCGGCAGCACCAGCTCGCTGTCTGAGGCGGGCAGGGCGAGAGACAGGGCGATCGTCACCTTCCCACAGCGGTGACTGCGCCACCCACACTAAAGATGCTACTGCTCGCTAAGGTGCAAAGTCGGAAAGCAAAGGGGGCACGGGAATGCGCCCTTAAACAAAGGCATGCCGCTGGAAGACACCGACTCCAAGGCCATCCAGTTGCTTCTAAATGCTTCCCGGCTGGCAACGCTTTCTCTTACTGTCTTCAGTTAACCTGCAGAACCTGAAGTGTACTGATTCTTAAACTGTATCAGGAGGGTGTCTTATTTTTCTGAGAGCCTCGAACTCAGTGTGTGTCACAGTACCCACTAAGACGGGCTGATTTCCTCTACCCCCAACGCCTCCATGGAAGAAAAAGTTTCTTCAATTCTAATCCCTAGGACTTCCCTATTTTATGTTTAACATCTAGAATGAGGCCAGAAGTCAGTCTTAGGTGTTCTCAGGCACCGTCCATGTTTGTTTGTTTGTTTAGAGAAAATCTCTTTCTCTTCTCTCTCCCCTCTCCCCTCTCTCTCTTCTTCCTCCTCTCTCTCCCCTCCCCCCTTTCTCTTCCTCCTCCCCTGGCTCTATTCCCCCTCCCCTCTCCCCTCTCTTATCTCTCTGGCCTGGGACTGTCCAAGTGGCCTGGGCTGGCTAGCTAGAGAGTCCCCGCATTCCCAGCAGCGGGATTATAAACACAGCACTACATGCCATCTTTTAAAGACAACAAACTCAGGCCTTCGTGGGTTTTGCCTACCAAGCTATCTCTGCAATCCTCAGAGCGGCTTTCAGACAAACAATAACCATTTGTCACAGGTACTGTTGACACATGACCCTCTCTCCCAGTTTCTTTGCATGAACAGTGGCATTTAAGCCAATACTTACCCTTTGAGGTTATCATTGTCACATAAAGACATTAATGTGAAGGGAAGTTAAATTCGTCCAAGAATAAAGACTTTTGAGGGCTTCACTTAGCTGCAAATGGCTCACTAATCTGGACAGCTAATACAAGCTTCATTTTGAAGACAATACACTCCAGCAAAGAGAAACACACCACTCTGCCTGTTAGCCAGCCAGCCAGAGGAAAAACATTTTCCATATTTGGATTGTGGCATGTCAGAGTCTTTTAAATGGATTTTAGTTTTTTGTAATTGCAAAAATCGAGTTCTACTCATAAACACCAATAATGTTTAACCTCTGTGAGTAATAAGCCGCTTTGGAAATATGATAACGTTGGCTATCTCGGAACACTGTCACTGAATGCTGTGGATAACTTCTGGGCATCCACGAAGTGCATCACCCCCTTCCATGGGCATGGACTTGGGCTCAAATCCCTGCTGTACACATTTCCTTTTTCACAACCACTTTTATTTTTTTCACATACTGTGTCCCAAACACCTTCTTTTCATGCCAACAGCTGCTTCTAGCCATATTCTTCTAATGGGTAGGCTATACCCCTGCTCTGTGGATCTATAACTTACAGTGACAGCAACGACATGTGCTGGGGTGACTCCCCCTGAATGCTATCCCTAAAACATCCTGTGGAGGCCATCCCACTGTAAGTACAGCTCAGGGGTGTTGGGTGACAGCCACTGAGTAAGTAGACTCAATATTGGTAAGGTCTGCCCATCCCCCAATGCCACACTTTTTGTTGTTATGTAGTTTGTTTGTTTGGTTTGGTTTTTTTCAAGACAGGGTTTATCTGTGTAGCCTTGGCTGGAACTCACTCTAGACCAGGCTGGCCTCGAACTCACAGAGATCTTCCTGCCTCTCGAGTACTGGGATTAAAGGTGTGCTCGACCACCACCCAGCATCACATTCATGTCAGATGGAACCCCTTCTGCAGAGCTGACATCCCCAAATCTGACTGACACCACTGTAAGCCACACCATGGCCTATGCCTTCCCAGGAGCCTCTGTGTGCCTAGGTGGCTGGGGAGCCCGCTGGAAGACCAAGCCAGCAAGAAGAACAGAGGTCTTCCACTGAAGGTGGAGGAGTTGCTAAAGCCCCTTTCCCTCCCTCTTCTGGAAACTGTTATCTGGACTGGGGAAGGTTAGGTGCTGCCCTTCCTCTTAAGTCTCAGGCTGCTCCAAAAGCCTCCTGGGCCCTGGCTGATTGAGGTTTCCCAGCAATGCCTTGGCAAGGAGGAGGGAGTCAACCGGAAAACTTGATTATTCCAGGGAATTGACTCTGACAATGATGGCAATGGCTTGGAGGCTGGGGCTGTGCAGAGACAGAGGTGAGGGGAACCGGGTAGACAGGAAGGAAGAGGTCAAGGGAGGGAGACAGGGTGGGGTATGCCTGGGCCCTGGAAAAACAGTCTCTGCTTCCTGGTCCCTCAGGGATTCCAGTACTGGGGACTCTAGGGTGTTGGGAGAAGAGAGGAGAGGAGAACATTAAGAAGAGGGATCAGAGATGCCCACCCATGACCTATGGAAAAGATCTCACACAGGCTAACCCAACCTCTCAGGACAGTCCGAGTCCTAGAGCTGAGCAGGCTGTGGTATGGATCTCAGTCGCACAGGCCATACATAGTTGTGAACACTAATTGAGGAAGTCGTTCAGTAAGCAAGGAAGGACTTTGTCCTCTGAGGGGTTGGGTTTCTCTCAAACTGAATTCTTCATCTCTGTATCTAATGCACAGCACCTCTTGAGCTCTGAGTCTGCAGTGAAGATGCATCTGCTCCCCTCTCCCTCCACACTGAAGAAGGCAGACACACCTTCCCACCACTTAGAGACCGAACAGACCCAGACAGCACTCCCAGGTATGCCCTGAGAAGGCTCAGAGTGACTATCGCCTCCAAAATACGGACATCCTACTCCAAATAACACAGCCTAAGGGTACTTTGGGTATCAGTTGGTTGGTTTTTGTAACTAAAATCCATACACTGATAGGCAATCTACTGATAGGAACATAGTTGAGCAGAGTGAATTTCAAGTCATCAATCAGCCTGGGTTCAAATCCTGACTCAACCTTGGACAAATGGCTTAACTTCACCGAGCCTTTCTTCTTCAGCTGTGAGAAATGTGACTGCCTTATAAAAAGCCATATTCTGAGGCTCACCTTGGAAGGATGCTGCAGGGATGTGATGGTATAAGGCCCACTGGGCACTTGGTAAAGCACCTGGCACATGTGATCATATGCCAGTGTGAGCCACTGTTTGCATGTCACCGTGGCCTAGGGCACTCTGGACCAGGTGTTAAGTGTTCTACCTGGTACTTGGCTGATGGCCTTTGTGTGAGCAACTCCCCCCAAGCATGTGATGGTGTGCCCAGAGAATGGAGTCAGATGCCTGCCTTGACAGGCTCTGGCAGGTCAAGAGTGGGCAGAGCCCCTGCTGCCCAAACAATTTCAGACATTAGCATTGGTAGAACACATGCCTAGCATGTACAAGGCTCTGGGTTCAAACCCCAGCACCACACACCCACACAAATACATTGTTCCTGCTGTCTGTAGATATATAAGTCACAGTGGGAACTCAGGTAATGCTCCTTGAATGACATTACTAAAAACCCAGGAGACGCAGTTCAATGTGGAGATTAAAAGAGAAGGCATGAGAGGGTGGACGGAGAGGAGGAGGCAGACAGGCTAGGGAATGTGGACTTATGGGAAATGTAGCTGAGCTCGGAGCTGGGGCTCAGCAGCAGCTGGAAGCGGCTAGACCCCCCAGCCCAAGAATGTCTTCTCCCCTTCCTCTCCAGCACTCAGCAGGAGCAGCTGTAGGCAGCCAGCAGGCTCCAAATAACTGTCCTAGCAGCTGGTCAGCTGTGCAAGGCCCTGAAATAGCTGCAACCCGAGACACAGAGCACCCAGCACATGGCAGAGCCGAAGGGCCCCTAAATAAACTAACATGGAGGTAGACATGGCTATCTCCAGCCTCCAAATCCAAGAGAACACCTGAAACTCTCCCAGGATGAGGGTAAATCGGATTCACAAGCCATGGGATGGCCCCACATTTGTAAGCAACAAGTTATATGATCAGCTGTCCGCTCAGGAGGGGTTGTGATGGAGACAGAGGTGGCTCAGTATCCTGAAAGCAGTTGCTCAGCCATTGTGTTTCGTGTCCATTTGGTGCCTGCCAATTCTGGAGCCTGGCAGTGATTCTGGACCAGAGCAGGAGGGCAGGGTTGTTACTACCCTCGTGTACTGACCCACAGGCAGAAGAGGGGTCAGACCTGGGAATCATTAGTTTAGGCTCAGAGGCAGGAAGAATTCAAATAGTTACAAGAGTCTTAGCATCTCAGATTGGGTAAGAACTCAAAGAAAATGAGGGACCAGGCAACCCACATACCATGGCCAACTTCTCATGCAGCCTTGCCTAGAATGCCCCTGGAGAAAGATCCCCACCTCAGAAAGCTTCCTAGCCCCTGTGTCTGTATAACTCCAACTGTTAAAAAATAACTTTCCTTGGGTGGGGCACATAGCTCACTTGGTAGGGTGCTTGCCCAGAATACACAAAGACCCGGGTTTGATATTTAACACCTAACCAGCCAGGCACCTGTGGTATACAACTGTAATCCCAGAACAGTGGAGGTGGGGGCAGAATCATCAGAAGTTCAAGGCCACCCATCCTCAACTAAATAATGAATCTGAAGTCAGCCCAGGCTCCATGAAACTTGGTTTTGGAAAGCTTTCCTGGTTTGGATTCCTGTGTGGCAGATCACTCCCTGAGGCTCCCTGAATCTCTTCTTTGGGATAAATGTTGCCTTGAGAATAAAACTCTCCAGCCCAAGCTGAGATGCTCATCCTGTTTTGGAGAGGGTCAGGGAAGGACTTGCCTAGGCAGCAGGACAGCCAGTCAGTGAAAGGCACTTTAGGTATAATATTGCTGGCAAGTTCGTGCAAATCAACCTGAGCCAGGCCATGGGTATCATTGGTTGGTGATGAGAGCCAAGGGCCAGCTCTCACCTGCAACACCCAGCCTTGCAACACATGGCTAGTGGCATAGGGTGACCAAGGCTGGGTCCTGGCACTGGCCTAGGGGCCTCTTTTGAAGCTGGGCCACCACTTCAAAGACTCTTGTTTGTTTGGATTCTCACATCCGCAGCACTGGGTAATCTTTTAGCATGGGGTTGCAGCAGCCAGCCCCCGTTTGGAAGGTGCTGCCAGCACACTTACTGTCTCTGTAAACATCCTCCTGCTGGTCTCCATCTGACCCAGACAGGAGAAGGAGCCATGGAGGCAGTACACAGCTCAGATGGACAAACCCTCTGGGCAGCACCCTGAAAACCACACTGGCCTCCACCCTTTCCCTTTAAACTCAGCTATGGGCAGCCCAGAAGAAACAAACATGGTTTCTGAGGCCACTGAGGGAAGTGTAAAATGTTCTAGAATCACTTGAAGTCAGACTCCTTGATAGAATCATGGAGCCAGAGGCCCCCAGAATCATTTGATGGAGTGGCTCTCAGACTATTGTTTTGTTTGTTTTGGTTGGTTGTTGACTTTGGTTGTGTGCTTTTAGTTTTTGAGACAAGATTCTGTATCCTGGGCTGGCCTGGAACTCACAGTGATCCTCCTACCTCAGCCTTCTGAACGCTAGGATGACAGGTGTGAACTACCACACCCACCTCAAGTGTTCATTTTTAAAGTAGGGATATCTTTGTTCCAGTACCACCAGACGTTGTGGTTGAAGTCTGGCAGGTGGGCCCCATGCCCATCTCCCCATGCCTCTGCATTTTACTGTCTCAGGGATGTCCTGGGGAGCACCAGGGTCCCAAAGAACCCCACTGGAAACCCACAGTTCTCATCCCAGATCTTAGATTGCATGGTTTTCCTTCGTGTTAGAAGACATGCATGGGGTTTTCTATTTGGTGATGATGACCATGGCAAGTATAGCAAATTTGGCAAACTGGGTATTCTCTTTTAACCTGAAGACAAGACCAGTTCTCACATTGTGAACTTTCCTGTATCTGGAAACCTCTGAAGACACCGATGAGTTAATTGAATAATTATGCCCATGTAATCCAGAGGCCCACAGCTCAAAGCTGGGCCTGGTCCCCAGTTCTGAAGGACCCAGCTCCTCCCTCCCCTCCGGTCCCACTAGGACCTTCTCACCCTACAAGTCTTACCAAGGCTCCTAGAACTACATCTGGAGCCAGTGAGACACTAGGTGGCAATGTGGCATTGCCTTTTCCGTAGGTGACAGGCAGTCCAGGTTTGGCAGTCCCATGGACCCAATCACACGCTGCCCAAGCTAGTCTGCTCTAGGTCATGAGAGCCAGATAAAGCTTTTGAGAATCTGGGGAGAACATCGGACAGTCAGATCTGCCCTCTATACAGAATAAGATACCCTGGGACCCCCATTACCTCTTTCTTGGCCCAACACTGCTGGAGCTCTGGTAGCCTCCTCTGCCCAACACGAGTGGATGATCCTGCCTTGAGCTCTCAAGCACCCTGTTCTAGACAAAACGGGTCCTCAGTGACTACCTGGGCGTGGGCACTCAGAATTGAGAGGGACTCACAACTAGAGAAGCTGGAAGGAAATACAGCCTAGGCTCCTGGTTCAAACAAGCCACTACCAGATGTATGACCCTGGGCAACTCATTAGACCTCTCTGCAAGGTCCTTGTACAGAAGATGCATGCCACCTTAGAAAACAGGACAGTGTGCCATGCAACCCACTTAAACCTGCACAGACCCCAGGTGTTCATGGGAGGGTGTGTCACCCTGTGTAAGGGAAGGCGGGAAAGAACCTAAGGTGCAGGAGGTCTTGGTGCCGCTGCTTGACACAATTGGCAAAATTTGAAGTGAGGAGAAAAAGAAAATGCCTGGAAGAATTTCTGCAGAAGGAACAGTAAGATTTTTGGGGGGAGAGGGAGCATTGGATATAGCCCAGGCAGGCCTCATGTAGCCCAGGCTGGCCTCAGACTCGCTAGGTATCTGAGCATGACTTCATCGTCCTGCCTCTGCTTCCCATGTATTTACACTGCCATACCTGGTCAAATTATTCCTCTTAAGGAAAATTGTCAAAGAGTGGGAAACCCGCATCAACATAGCATTCCTAGTGGTGTACCTCGTCCCAGGACTGTTCCAGGCTCCTTAAACTAGCTTCCGGAATCTAGCAGCTAAGGCTGAGCAGAGACATTGGTTAAGCCAAGAAAGCAGCTAGCCCACCCAGGTGGCAGTGCAGCCCTCAGCCACGGACAGCATATCCTCAGCACACCTGGGACACTTACAGCCCCAGACCTTGTCTCAAGGGGCTGTGGCTGTTCTCCATGCAGGGCAGCAAAGCTGGGCCACTGCCTTGGATAAGCAGCCCCCCAGAATCTGGCCCAAAGCCACCTGAGTCTTCATGCATAACACCCCTAGCAGGCAGGTGAGGCTTTCCACCCAGACCTGGAAGAGGAGTAGGAGGGCATGAACCCTTGCAAGCCCTGCTCCCAGCCCCTAGAGACTTTGCCACCACCACTCAGATGTGGCACCAGGTCTGCTCACACTGACCCCATGTCCAGATTGGCTGGGGGATCCAAAGTACAACCCTCCCTGCCCCCACCTTGGGCCTGGCACCCGCCCCCCCCCCCGCACCATGTTGTAAGCCATGGTTTCTCCTATTAAATACCCAGACAGCACAGGGACCACTGCAACATTGAACTCGAAGTGCTCTCTCTCTCTCTCTCTCTCTCTTCTCTCTCTGTCTCTCTCTCTCTCTCTCTCTCTCTCTCTCTCTCTCTCTCTCTCTCTGTGTGTGTGTGTGACACTCGCACGCATGCATACGTGTGCATGTGTGCCCAGTTGTGAACAACCCTTAAGGCCACAAGCTGCCCGCTGCCTTTCTTCCTCACTATCCCCTCCAGAATGGGACTTCCCTCTTGGCTCATCCCCACTCCGTGCCAGGGAACACCCATGTATGGCTAAATTGTTCTTCAGCCACTCCATTCTTTTCACCGACTTGGATTTCTTTTCCCACAGAAGTCCCCCTGGATTACCCCCAGCAGCACACCACAGTTGGACACCTCAGGTCACACTGAATTGCAGAATCAGATTTGGGCCACTTCATAGCTACGATATGGCTTGTCCCTTGGTGAAAACCCAGCAAGGTGAGGAGCTGGCTTTCAATTCTCCCATCACTCTCCCTTCTCTGCAGAGAGCCCAGGCCATGTCAGGCACTGCACAATGACCAGGACACCTTGTGAGTGGAGTCTGGGCTCACCTGCCTTTTGCAAGATCATGGCTGCTCTTTCCACCTTTTTCTTTTGGGGACACAGTCTCATGTAGTCTGGGCTGACCTTGAACTCACAATCCTCCTGCTTCAACTTCCTAAATGCTGAGGTTTCAGGCCTGTGTTCCACACCAAGTCGAGAAGCAGGGAGACCACAAGAAACTGGGATAGGAGTTTATCTGTTCGAGTATTAATCACCCCATAAAACTTGTGTTTATTTGGTTGCTGGCAGGCTTTTCTTCCTGGAGGTATGAAGCTGTTATTCTTGGAGATGCCATCCCAGGTTCGGGCCAGGGCACCCACAGGAAAGAGCGTGAGCTACTGAGCTCCGGGACATGGAGATGTGGCCTGGAAGGCCAGGAGTCGGCCTGCTGTCTGAGTCTGGACTGCAGTGAAATAGTTAAGAGCCCAGCCTCTGAACTGTCCACTTCTTCAGGGACACAGCCATCCATTTATGGGCTGGCTCCAATATCAAGTGTGAGCATACCTGCTACACTCAGTGTGCCAAGAACTTGACTACACTTGGGCCCTGACGACTGGACAGGTCAGGTGTTGGGGCTTTGCTCCACACACAAGTTGGAGGGGCCAGGGGAACCTGGAGGAAGTTCCTAAAGGCCAAATAATCCTTGGGGGATAGTCAACCCAGGAGTGACTGGCCCATCTTCAGAGCCACCAAGAAAGGGAACAATTTTCTTGAGAGAGGGCTGCTAAGAGGGGGACAACAAAAGATTCAAATGTGCTGGGCATGGTGGCCTGGAATCTCAGCACTTGGTTAGAGTAAGGCCAGGGCCACCTTTGAGACCCCTGAGGGATCCAGACCTTTGCCCCTACCCTCTCTTTCTTCCCCCAGCCTCCTCCTCACCTCTAACCCTCCCCTCTCTGTCTCTCTTGTTTTATACACACACACACACACACACACACACACACACACACACACACACACACAAATTAGTTTAGGAGGACCAAAGTGAGGAAATATTTTAATCTGCTAATTGACTTTAGGGGCCATAATCCCTGTTTGAAAATGCCAGGAATTGTGGTGATTTACGCCAGGACAGCAGTCACAGGCCTCAGCAGAGTAGCCTGCAGCAGATCCAAGGGCAACTGAACTTCTCTAAGAAAACCCATGTATAGTCACAGAAGGGGTGTGGGTCAGATTGGGCTCCAGAGCCAGCATGAGGCCCTGCTGATTCATCTCCAGCTTCCACCCCTACCTACCCTGAAGGTTGGAGCCCCCATGTCATTAGGCACAGTCTCCCCTTGTTCCCACCTGTCCAATCCAGTCTCCTACAATGTGTAAGGCCTGCTTGAGCCTCCTCTTACAAGAAGTCTCTCAAGATTCTACTGCCACAGACCTGAGCCTCCATTGACTTCCGGGCTCCTTTTATGTGTAAACCTGCTGGAGGCCATGGGAAAGACACTGCTTTATCGTGGAACTCTTTGTTCAGAGCCAGCTAGACCATATCCCTACATGGGCAGGCCAGGCCTTCCCAGACCTCAGTCTTCTCCCTGCTTAGGGTTAAGTGAGCTAATGATGGAAGCTATGACCACAGAGGTTAGCGATTTACAACTCTTTCCTGGTTGGTGATTGAGTCCTGGTGTCTCCTTTGCCTTCCTCACTGCCCAGTGAGCCCAGAGCTGTCTGATGGTAAGGCAGGCCTCCTTCAGCCCCGCCTACCTGTTCTTTTCTTCAGCTAACATTTCCCAGTGCTCCCTTTCAGCCAGCCTCCACTCTCCCCTCCTGTGTTACAGCCTAAACCCAGCAAGGCCTGCAAGGTTGGATAAGGTAGTCTCTAGAGCAGTGCTTCTCAGTCTTCCTAATGCTGCCGCCCTTTAATGCAGTCCCTCGGGTCATGGTGACCCCAACCATAAAATTATGTTTGCTGCTACGTTATGACTGTAATTTTGCTACTATGAATCCTAATGCAATGTCCATGTTTTCTGATGGTCCTAAACGACCCCTGTGAAAGGGTCACTCCATACCCCAAAGGAGTCGTGATACACAGGGAGGCAGTGTAGGAAAGACCTGGGTCCCTTCCTCAAAGGAACTCCTGTCCTATGGGAAATCAGACACAAGGATGGACTGAGGATCCCAGAGACCATAGAGCTGTGGTGGCATCAGGACAGAGAGGAAAATTCTAATCAGAGGCCTCAGGGAGGAGGTGGCATCAAAGGTGGGCCTCCAGGCAAGAGTGGAAACTGAGAGGAAAGGCACTCTTGGCCAGAGCTGGTAGCACAGGCTTGTAACCTCAGCTACTTGGGAGGCAGAGGCAGGAACATGCAAGTTCACAGGCAGCCTGGGCAACCAGTGAGACCCTGTCTCAAAATGAAGAGTTCAAAGCTCCCATTCAGGGGTGGAACACTGGCCTAGCATGCTGGAGGCCAGCTCTCAGTCTGGAGAGGTGAGAGGAGTATTCTTTGCTTAGGTAGGACTAAGAGTGTTGCTCCCACCTCCTTCACCCCTCACACAACAGGATGGTGACCTTCTCCAGAGCTGGAAGTCACTCATTCCCTGCCCTCCACCATGTGGCAGGGACCCCAGTAAGACACAGACACTTTTCAGAGCAGATGGTTGAGGCTGGACTGGACTCAGACTTAAGCTTTGGAGTTCTACTTGCCTTATAGTGTGAGACCCAGAGGACACTGGGGCAGCAGGAAGGGGCTCCTGTGAACTGTGGGTTAAGCAATTGTCCTCCACAGCAGAGGTAGGGATGATTGACAGCACTGGCCACTGCTGTGCCCCCACTGACCCACATATGGCCATCCACAGTACACATGGGCCCACCACCTGGCACAGGCACCCTTGTGCTAACCCAGGATCCAGCCCAGATCTGTCTCCGTAGCTAAGACACAATTTCTGGCAGGCAGAGCCCCTCAGGTGCACCCAGTACATAGAGGAAGTGGGGGAGGCTGCCCAGCCAGCCCGGATACCCTTCTTCAGTAGCTGTCACCAGGAATAGCCTGTTTGGGGCTCTCGACATGTCAGCGTGAACACAGGAACACTTTTATTGACTTGAAAAACAGAAAGTTCCCAAACTGCTAGTTAACAAAAACAGCCTCCTGATGTTTGGAACTTAACTCACAGGCTTCTGGCCATTACTCATGTCTTTGTCTTTCCTTTCCTTTTTTTTTTTTTTTTTTTTTTTTTCCTCAAGTCAAAGTGCTCTGAAAACAGTCACAATTTCTAGGCTCGGAAGGCAGAAAGGAAAACGGAAACGGGTTTTGAACCCCCCCTTGCAGCATTTCTCTCTGCAAGAGAAAGGGAGTGGGGATGGGGACAGAAGTGGCCAGCATTGGCTGGACATGTCTTTGATACCCAGGGCAGTGCAGCTACTCAGCCTCTTTAACTCCTCCCAGGACCTGTTTTCCAGATGAGGGAGCTGTTTGATCAGGCTCTGTTTGTATGTAGAGTTCACATGTCTGCAAGCACACACTTGAATATACATGACACATATGTCAAGCCGGGAAGAAGGGCTGGGCTATTATCCCCTCCATCACCAGCTCCCTGTGTGAACTTGCAGTCTGAGGGCCCTGGCAGTTCTGACAGATGCCATGGCTGGGAAGCCTGTCCCTTGGTGATCCAGGCCCAGCTCATCTTCTGATGTCCCCCAGCAGCTCCTATGGGGTGTTTGTCCTTCCCCTCCCCATGCAAGGACTGAGTTAAGCTGAGGGGTCTGAGTCCCACCCCTGGTGCCTGGTGCCTCCTGCTCCCCTCTCCCATTCCCTTAGCAAGGTTGCAGAAAGCCCTAGGGTGGAGCCCAGGTGCTAGGACAGCTGTAGGCCAGGGCCACAACTTGGTTTTGGGCTGGGTAGACCCAGTATGGAGAGCAGGCTACACCACCCATCCAAGAAGGACTCAACATCCCTCAATGTGAGTCTCCTCAAATTGTCTCAGAGTTGCTATGAGACAATGGTTACTGAAAGCAACATTAACCTCACCAGGACAGGGACAGGGCAGCCATTTCTGGTGGTGGAAGTTGTGCCCAACTCAGAAAGCACCCTGAGTGAGGGCCTGTGGGGGTTGCTAATAATCTTGCTAAGCTTCACTTGCCAAAGCTGTGGTCAGGAGGGGGGAACTGCAGTTCATAGAAAAGCCCTAGAATTGTTCCTGGGCCCCTTAGCCTCCATGCAGCCCCCATGACCCATGGGAATGGAGGTCAGTCCCAACACCTGAACTCTCAGGCAGGGTATGCCCCAAAGCTAATGAAGCAGATGGGTGGCACTCACCTAGCAGCTGGACGCCCCGCGTGAGGCCATAGACATCCACCAGGGCCCAGAGTGGGTCAGCCGTGCGGACGCCATTGAAGAAAAGCATGGCCGCCGAGTCGTTGATACAGTAGAAGACGCGGCCCTTCTTGTCCACCCAGAAGGCAATGATGTTGCCCTCGTTGGCAAACTCCTCAGGCAAAGCTTTGGCCCAGAAGCCACTCTGAGACACCAGGTCAGGGCAGGCGTACTTGGGCAACGAGTCGGGCTGGATTCGGGAAGGGTCCTTGCTGGTGAAGCCAAGTCGCAGGGCGCCACTCCAGCAGCATTGCTTCTTGGTGATCTGGCCACAGGGAGTGGGGACCCTTAGCCTAGCCTCTCCCCCTCGGTCATATGACCAAGGGGAAAGGGGTGGGCTCACTATAGACCACCCTCAGCCAACTCTTAGGGGTGTCCGACAGACAGAAAACTCACTGTGTGGCTCATTCCCACCCACCACCCATGGTTAGTGAAGGTCACTCCCACTGAGTCTTATTACCCAGGAGGGCCAGGAAAGGAGTAAGGGGGAGAGAAGGAAACAATAAAAGGAGATGGGGGCAGGCTGCTGGAAGCAGAACCGCAGGCCAAAGAGGTCAAAGGCAGGGGTCGGGGGCTCCCACCTTCAGCCTGACTTGCTCGTAGATGAGCACTGGGCGGTTACTGAAGGTGATGGCATTGCAGAAGCTGGCCTGCCTCTTGACGGCCTTGTGGCTGAGGTCCATGAGGATCTGGGAGCCCTTAGTGTGGGGGTGGAAGAGCAACGGGGTGGCCGGGAGCCCCCCGGCTGACAGCGCAGGAGGGCAGTGCTTCTGTTTGTGATGGCATCGGTGAGAGGTGACCGGGAAGGAGCCCCCGATGGAGTCTGCAAAGGAACAGGCCACAGCCTCAGAGAACTTAATAGAACCAAGAGCCTGGTCCGGGTCTCGTAGGGGAGGCCAGGGAAGAAGCGGCGGTCATGCACTGGCCAGCATTTGCACCTTCACCAGCGCAGCCAGCTGTAACCGCCATCCTTCCCGCTACCATCACTGGTTCCCCAACCGCCACCCTCTACTGCAGTGGTTCTCAACCTGTGGGGCGTGACCCCTTTGTGGGTCACGTATCCGACATCCTACATATCAGATATTCACATTATGACTCACAACAGTAGCAAAATTGCAGTTATAAAGTAGCAACAAAAATAATGTTACGGTTGGGGGTTCCCACAGCATGAGGAACTAACTGTGTTAATGGGTTGTAGCGTCAGGAAGGTTGAGGACTGCCGGGCTATCCACCACCTCCATCCTGCCCCCCCACTAGCAGTAACTTCCTCCCACCCTCAGCTGCGATGTCCCATCCCCCTGTCCTGCACCCTTCACTGTCACTACAAACATTCGTCCTCTTCATCTTATTCACCATCGCTCATTATCTACCAAGTCCTGACCTCGGCACTGAAGCTACCAACATGGAACACACATGGCTCTTGTCCTGAACCAATACTCCTTCCCAGGACACAGACATTGATGGAAATCACCACACTAAATGACACACAGTGGTCACCACCCAAAGAACCAGCAGGAAGCTTGCCTCTCCGGAAGACCCCTGGAGGAGGAGATGACAGACAGGGCAGCACAGGGACTCAGCTGGTAAGGCAGGGCTGTGGTGGAGTTGTGATCATGGAGTCAGTGCCAGACTCAGTGTCAAGGACATAAGTCCCTCCCTCAAGACCATCCCTATGTGCCTCAGGCTTCACTCCTGCTCAACATTGCCCGTACCAGTAGCACCGGGGGCACCACACAAAGGCATGGTACTTTCTCCCACTACTGATGATCTCCTGAAGTGGCATAGAGGCTAGGACAGACTTGGAGAAGGGCAAGCACTTTATAGATGTGCAGATAGCAGCCAGAAGACAAACAGAAACAGTCAACGCTGCAGGACAAGGTCACTGGTGGCTTCTCTGCCACTCATTGACCGAATGACATTTCCCTCCCTGGGACACTGCTTGGTCTGTGCCTCAGGATCAGCAGCTGGAGTGGGGGCATCCTACATGGGCTAGGAGCTAGGGTACCCTTTCTTCCCCAGCTCCTGTGCCCTGCCAGCCTTACAGAAAATGGAGCCTGTCTATCCTGTCATCTTAAGCAAAGAGTCATGGGCAACAGCGGGCAGACAAAGGTGGAAGGATGCAGGGCTTCCAGGGCATCTCAGATTCCAGTCCACGTGAGACAACAACTTAAGAACTGGTTAGCAGCCCTAACTCTCTCTCCACTGCCCTGCACAGATCCCTCCACCCAATCCACAAGGGAGGGAGAGGAGGGAAGCAGGGAGGGGAGAGGAATGGGCAACCCTGGAGGCCCTGGAGGCCAAGCCTGTCAGGACACTTTGGTCTGTGTCACCTCGAATCTCTGCTTCCTTCTCTTAAGGGCCCCAGACACTAGCTCCAAAGCCTGGCACCAGCTTCTACCCTGCCCACACTCCTCTGGGCTTCTCTAGAACAAGTTCTTGTGTGCCGGGCCCAAGGGGTGGGGTAGCATGAGAAAGGTTTGCTTTGCTCTCTTCAAGAAGACAAAAAGTTCTAGAACTGTCCAGGGGTGCAAGGGCTCCAGCAGCCACCAGGCCAAAAGGGCTGGAATATCTTGGGAGTCCCAGATAGTTGAGTGGGCTCCCTAAGTGGCCTCTGGGTAGTGTGAAGGGCAGGAAGTCATCCCAGGTAAAGGATAGAGGAAGCAGTAGTTTTAGGTACCCTGACTGGGAGAGGCACCCAGCTGGCCTCATACACATCTTGAATCTTAGTTTCCTGCTGCTGGGGCTGGAGAGAGAGCTCAGTAGCTAAGAATGCTCGCTATGGAAGCATGAGAACCCAAGTTCAAATCGCTAGTGACCATATAGAAAGCCAGGCATGGCTGCTCTAGTGCCTGTAATCCCAGTGTTGTGTCAGACAGAGACAGGAGGATTGCTGGGGCTTGTCTGTCTCAGGGAATAAGGCAGAGAGTGACAGGGCAGGACATACATCCTCTGGCCTCCAGATACATGCAATGTGCACATACACATGCAGAGATATCCCTCTCGGCCACATACACAGAGCTCTCAGCCCTCATTTGATGCTGGAACACAACCATTCTGAGGTGAAAACAGGTTGGCAGTCTGCCTGAGGGGGCAGCTTCTATACAACAGGACATTTACACTTGAGGGTGCTCCCCCAAGACAAGTGAGCACACGGATGGCTATGGTCTGCACACGGTATGTAGCAGCTTGGTTCATGGCCATCCCCAAGCCATTCAAGTATGCTCCTGCTGTGAAGGGGTGAGTGCAGCGGCTGGCTCTGAGGGAAAACGCATGCTAAGCGACAAAAGCCAGCACAAAAGGTCACCTACTACATGGCTGCTTCTCAGTGACACTGGAGAGGGGGGTTGTGGGGTCAGAGTTTGGGGTGAGGAAAGAGAGGACTACACAGAAGCCTGGAGAAGTTCTTGTGTTGACAGAAATATTCTGTCTTAGTGGCGGTGGTCACAGAACTTACACGGTTGTCCCCAAACCCAGATACATTCAGATGATTTTTACTGGACAGACATTAGACTTCAGCAAGGAGCTGCGGCTAGGGAGGTGTCCATCAGGTAAGAGCACTTCCTGCACAAGCATGAGGATTTGAGTTCAGCACCCACATAAGCATAGCTGGGCAGGTACCTGTAACCCCAGCACTCAGAGGGAGAGGACAGAGACAGGAGATAGCTGGGACTTGCTGGCTGCCAGCCTCACGTCACATGAAATGAGAGACCCTGTCTCAGGAGAGCAATGCATTTATGTCCTCCTCTGACCCCTGGACATGAGCGAAAGTATGTGCACACACCACACACACACATCACATCACATCACACCACACACACACACATCACACACATACACACACACATCACACACATACACACACACACATCACACACATACACACACACATCACACACATACACACATCACACACATACACACACACACATCACACACATACACACACACACACACATACACACACACACATCACACACATACACACATCACACACATACACACACACACATCACACACATACACACACACATCACACACATACACACATCACACACATACACACATCACACACATACACACATCACACACATACACACACACATCACACACATACACACACACACACACACACATATCACACCACACACACACACACACACATATCACATCACACACACACACACACACACACACACACACACACACACACACACCACATACACGAAAGAGAGTGGAGAAAACTACCAGCCAGGTCTCTGACAGCAGCAATAGTGGGAAGAAAGGTGGAATTTCTGGCCACCAAGGTACCCCCATCACTTGGTCCCAGGAAGGGTTCATAAGGCTTTAGATCACCTCACAGGAGTCCCCAAGCCAAGTGTGTTGACACTCTAACCTTAACCACAAGTCCCCTCCCAACCTGTGAAGTGAAATGGACGCTATTCCTGTCCTGGTGGGTGGAGACAAGGTACTCTGGCAGCTTCAATGCTGGGGAGTGTGACGATTTTGGGTCTACCTCTCCTGCCCACATTGCGGTTCCAATGCCATCAGGACAGTCACTGAGTGACCCCCAGACACCTCTTTGGTCTGCTGGCCACCCTCTTCCCATAAACCATCAGCTGTTTGGCAGCCCCAGCTAAATGCCTGACCCACACCCTGCCTGACTCCTCCCACAGTCTGAGGGGGTCCTTGAGCACCCCACACCCAGGCTATTACTCCCACCATCCACACCAGCATTCCTGGATTCCGTCCCCTCCTGTCTGCCCTACAGGCCTTGGTCTCCTCTGAAAGGGCCAGGACTACCACAGAAAGGCACCTAAACTGTGTCCTGTACACCTCCAGTGTGCAAAGTCCTCCTAAGATGCTGGGGCCACCATAGAGGCACCTATGGGCTCTTCTGTGATTGGGACCCTCAGAGGTGGCTAATGTGGATAGCCTGACCTGAGCAACTGCCACCCAAGTCCCTGCTTCTGCTGTCTCCCTTCCTGTCACATCTGACACGGAAATCCACTAGGCTGTGGGGGTGGAAGCACAGTGAGATTATTACATGCACAGCTCTGACACCAAGGACCCAGACGGGGCAGTTGGGGTGGGCTCCTTTTCATCACTATGACACTGTAGGCTCCCCGTTCTGTAGATGAACGAGTTAGTTTTAGACAAAGAGGAAAACTAAGATTTGACTGTGTTCTTCCAATGTGTATCCAGGCTGCTTTGCCCGACTCTGTATCCAATACTAGAGTGTGGTGAGATACTGTTTATTAAAGCTTACCTGAAGATTCAGAAAGCAAAGTCAGTCACAAGCCTATCATAGAAGCCAGGCACACCCCTTTAATCCCAGCAGCCAGAAGCTAGGAGGTGGTGGCACACACCTTTAATCCTAGGACTCAGGATTAAGAGATAGATGGATCTCTGAGAGTCCAAGGCCACCCAAATCTACACATGAGTGAATCAGTCTAAAAGAGAATTATAGCTCACACTTTTAATCCCAACATTAGGGAGGTATATAAGACAGAAGCAAGGTCTCAGAGAGGCATTCATTCTCCAGCCACACTGAAGAGAGGCAGCAGTTTGAGACTTGGTGAAGAGCTCGTGCATGCATCAGCCCTTTCAGCCTGAGCTAGAGGTGACAGTTTGTGGCCGGTTGCTTTGCTTTTCTGATATTCAGCTTGAAGCTTGAACCCCAATATCAGTCTCTGGGTCATTTATTTTTTGTTGCACTAGAGGTCATCTACCCATGGTTCTGGGGACAGGTGGAGAGGAAGTGCTGACAAGGCACCTGCACCCCAGCAAAGGTACAGCCTGTAGTGAGCCTGAGGGCTTTGCTACTCAAGCAGAACACCCATCCTGCCACCAGCTCCCAGCAGAGGTCCAAGGCTGCCCTTTAGTGACAAGTTGACAAGCTCATGGGAACCTCCACAAGGGCCCCTGCTGATGCTGATGAGAAGTGAGACTCTTCCAGGGCCCTGTCTTCCTTAGGCATGCAAGCTGCCAAGACAGGCCTGGCCCTCCTCTACAGTGATGACCTCATGGCCTCCACCAAGCTCTTCCCAGCATTGCTGTGGAGTCTGATAGCTGTGCTGCCAAGGAGCAGGGAGGGTGTGGGAGGCAGCACTAACCCTGCTGAAGAGCCCAACCCCTGTGCCACACACCGGGCAGTGTCCTGACTGTCCCTGAATGCCACCTGACGCAGACCTGCATAAGTTAGCTTAAACTTATGATCTCTCAGCCAGAGTGCAGAGAGCCCAGGTCCGAGTTCAATCCTGACCATCTCCAAGCCCAGCCACTCTGCCTTGTGTGTGGATACTGTGTGGAGCCTCAGTTTTCCCATCTGTGAAATGGGTCACCACAGCCTTCATGGGATCAAACAAGGCAATGAAGGGACAACTCAGAGAGTGGTCATTGTTGTGTGATCATTGCGAGGTACACCACGGCACGTCTTCCACTTCCATGACCTCTGCCCCAGCTGGTCCCCCTGACCACACTCCTTTCCCGCCAACTCCCCACCCCCACACCCCGCAGCTGCTGCAAACCTTCCCAGTCTTTTAAGGCCCAACTGAGCCCATGGCTCTTGAGACTACCTTATTCTGAACCTTGACCCTGAATACAAGTACTGGCCTCATATTCACCTCCTATAAAGCCTGGCTCACTTTTCAGGGGGCGTGTGAAGGGGGTGATGGGCAGAGACCATGAACACTGGAAGCAGGAGGCCTTTAGTTCAAACCCGAGCCAGGCTGCAAAACTGCTGTGACTTCAGGCAAGTTGAGTTCTTTATAAACAGGCTCTTGGGGCTGGAGAGATGCGTTGAGAACATCTGCTGTTGTTGCAGGGGACTTGAGTTCTGTTTCAGCATTCACCATAGGCTACTCTGGCCTCCGAGGGCATCTGCATTTGCGCGCGTGCGACACACACACACACACACACACACACACACACACACACACACACAGGTGGGGGGAAGAGGGAGCGAGAGAAGAGACATATACATAATTTAAAATAAAAAAAATGGAAGCTCATAGCTGCCTTGCTTACTTCTCCCAGTTGCTCACAACATTGATGCAATTGTTGATTCAATACTTCTCCCAGTTGCTCACAACATTGATGCATTGATTCAAAACAATTTTCCAAATCTTAAAACCTGAGTCCAACATAAAGTGTTTTGTTTGTTTTTGTTTTTCAAGACAGGGTTTCTCTGTGGCTTTGGAGGCTGTCCTGGAACTAGCTCTTGTAGACCAGGCTGGTCTCGAACTCACAGGGATCCACCTGCCTCTGCCTCCTGAGTGCTGGGATTAAAGTCGCGCGCCACCACTGCCCAGCAGTTTTGTTTTGTTTTAAATAAAAGTGACAACTATGATAGGAAGTGTCCATTTATTTTTTCTGCAAAGAGCCAAACTCTACAGCCTTGCCTTTTCCCAGATGTAGTTCTGGGCTCAGACCGCACTGCACGCTGGGCCCGACTTGGACAGGCTTGTATGCATTCTCTGAACAGAGGCCCCTCTGCAGAAGAAGGGCCAGGAGATGGGAGACAGAAGATGGAGATGGCTGTCCAGCTAGGGAGAAGTGTAAGCAGCTTCCTTGAAAGTCTCCATTTCCCCAATGGCCTCACCTCTAGACATGGCACCACCCATTTCCTAGGCTTAGAAGGCTTCCCTCCCTGCCCACCATGGACCAGCCCTTTTCTTGCTCATCCCACAGACTTTAAGGCCTTTCAGAAGTCTCAGTGGGACCTTGACATGCACTTCTGGGGACCTATAGATCCCCAAGCAGAGTGTCCCTCCCCACACAGGACTTTGAGACCCTGGGTCACCCTAAGGCACACATGTTACAGGGCACTTTCCCTCAGCAATTCTGCACCCTTTGGTTCTGGCATCTCTGCAAGAGCTGGGAAAGGTCTCTCTGCCCTCTCAGAGAGGCTTCCTGGCTGGGGAGGGCAATAAGGTTCCTTGTGTCCACCCTTCCCCATGATGGACAGGACGCTCCCTGGGAGAAGGGCTGCCGTCTTGTTCACCGCTGTTTTCCAATGTTCTGATCAAGCACAGAATGGATGCTGAAGCAAAAGGATAAAAAGCCCCGAGGAGGCTGTGTCCCTCATGTTGTGATGACCCTCAACCATAACCTTACTTCCAATGCTACTTCATAACTGTAATTTTGCTACTGTTTCAAATCTTAATGGAAACATTTGTGTTTTCCAACAGTCTTATGTGACCCTATGAAAGGGTCGTTTGGCCCTAAAGGGTTTGAGAGCCACTGTGCTCGTGTGTGGTTTTCTCATCTGAGTGCCCGCTTTGTGCCTTGCCCTTCCTGGGGGCCCAGTGGAGACATTAGATGATGATTGATGGGCGTCACTTTCTAGTCTTCCCGAGATGCCACTCTACACACTTGACCACAGCCCAAGACCCCTTATCGGCTCCGCACTACCGGCAAGAAAGGAGGAGGAGACCGCTGAGGGATTGTTCTCCTGTACCAGGCTTCCTTCACATCCAGCCTGTCTCACCTTCCCAAACCCTGTGAAGCGGCTGTCTGTGGCAAGCACCTCTACCGAACTTTGGCCCAAGAGGACCATCTTGGCCTCTGGGCCGTCTTGCTCTTGTGTGGTCCCTTCCCCTGCAGTGTGGGCTTCTAAAGCAGATCATAGCTGAAGTAATGAAATGTCACTCCCATTGGGTCATAGAAGGAGTGTCACTTCTTGGTTGTTACTGTCCTCTCTGGAATTATTTCCTCAGGGGAGGACAGCTGCTATGCCTGTAGGGAGATGTGGGGAAGATTAAGGACTACCAGTAACTGTGAGTAATCTTGATGATGGCTCCTCTCCAGGCAAGCCTTCCGATGAGGCTGCAGTCCCAGTGAACTGACTGACTGCAACCTCAGGAAAGAGAGGTCACCCCCCCCCCAGGAAACACAGGATCCCAGGACACAGAAGCAGTGAACTGGCTAAACCGCTCACAGTTTCAGGCAGTGGAGCTTGGGGGTAATAGGCTATGCAGCAACAGACAATACCACACTGATGGTCCTGGTTCACCGATTTCAGAACAGACCCTGAAAACTAATGACTTGCCAAGGTCACATAGATGAGCTCTGAGCTCTGAACCTATCATACCACACATGGGCTCCTCACTGCCTCAGCAAGCCAGCTGGCCTACTCAGCCCATCCCCTGCCTTCTGCCCTCCCTGAGCCCATCTGGAGATCTCCCAGGCTTGAATCCTCTTGCTGTCATGACCTAGCATGAGAAGCCACGCTAGCACACCACTATCCCCACCCCTCACAAACCTGACAATGCACATGGCATACCCTGAAGCTACCTGCAGCACCGGAGGGGTCCATGGTGATGTGGGAGGGGAAGGAACAGCAGAACGGCCAGCCCACAGACAAATTCATCTCTAAGCTGAGCTTCCTGCCCACTCTCTCTCGCTCGCTTGCTCGCTCACTCGCTCGCTTGCAAATTCACTCGTGGTGACGTCACAATCTGATGTTCCCAGCAGCCAGCAGCCACACACCTGCGACCATCACCTAGGAAGGAGATTCCATCTCCTTCTTCCTGTTCTACCTTAAGATTCCACAAGGGAATTTCCAGATGACTCAGCCTGCTCTCACTGTCCCTATGTTCCCAAGGCTACCCCAAAGGCAGGTCTGAGACAAGGGAAGGCATGGCTCCCATCAATTCCTGCCCCACACAGTGTCACCCTCAGCTCTCCTTACACAGATCCACACCTACTTTGCGCGCACACACACACACACACACACACACACACACACACACACACACACACAGAGTTACTGGAGGAGAGCGAATTCATGAGGATCAGCTCTCCTCTCTCCTCTCTCTCTCTCTCTCTCTCTCTCTCTCTCTCTCTCTCTCTCTCTCTCTCTCTGTCTCTCTCTCTCTCTCTCTCATTTACCAGCCCCTGCATCTGAGAATCTGAGATCCTTGATGCTCAGCCTCTCTTGTGCTCCCACCCTGCAAGGTAAGTGTCTAGAGGAAGAGCACCTCTCCCTAGTCCCTGGTAACCCCATCTACCTCCCAGACCTCATGCCTTTCCCAGGCTCTTCCCTCCCCTCCAGTGTGGGCTGGACCCAACTAGTCACTTCTAGGTAGCTGGTGGGTATGCCAACGTGTGGATCCGAACACCTAGCGAACATTGTCCTGGGGGCCCAGCAGGCCTGAAGGTGGAGGGACAGCAGGGTGTTTGCCTATGTACATTCTAGCAAGCACATGGGACAGAAGACCCTCAAGGAAACCCTCATGGATGCTCACCCTAGGCCATGTGCCAACTGTGCTTCCATCAGTCAACTTGATCTTACGCCCACTCTGCTGACAAACCTTCCCATCTTAATCCAGTGACCAACTCAGGCACTATCCAACAAAAATGGAGCTGCTTCTAGCTTTCACCTAGAACATATCTCCCTCCCCTTCTCCTCACAGCTTTCCTGGCCTCATTGCCCAGGGGCCCAGTTCAGCCTCATCTTTTCTTAGCTCCCTGCCATTTCAGCTCCAAGCCAGGCCTGTACTCCATACTCTGTCTCCATACAGACCAAGGCCTCTGGTGTCCACGGAAGGCCGGTACTAGGATGAGTGATGCCAGAACAGCCTGTTGCTTACCCTCTCTGAGCATGAAGGCTCTGTGGCTCCATAGTCCTGGGCTCTGAACAGCTAAGTTCCCCCTCCCACCGCAGCTCTGCACTAATCTCAGGGCCCATAAGGCCTGAGGAGGCTGTGCCCTACTGCAGCACTCACTATTAAGGAACTCAAGAAGGGAAAGTAAGGAGCCAGTCTGGTGAGACAAGGCCACATGTCTCATCTGAGGCACTGTGTGCCCTCAGCCAGCATCCCCCTTTTGGGTGATGTCATCTCCCTCTGTGATGAGTGAAGCTCAGTGTCTCAGAACCCCGCATTCTCGGATGCTTGGCACATGTGAAGTCTAGTGACCAAGTTGGAGGTGAGCCACTTGCATTTCACTGATATCACTCCTCACACAAGGGGTCCATTCCTGGCTCGATGAACACTACAGGAAGATAAAGGAGGAAGTGGGGAGAAGAGGAAAGAAAGGGGGAGGGGAGGCCTCTCAGTGTCCTGCTGCCTCCCTGTGGGACTTGCCACATTGTCCACTCCAGCAGCCCTGAGAGCAGGTGCTGCCCCGGAAACCTGCCTAGAGAAAGAGACTGAGCACACAACCACAGAAACCAGTTTCCAAATGGGAATTCATCCCGCCCATTGGTCCCCTGCGGGCTACTCCCAGGGCTGGATTCCACTTTACCAACACACACACACACACACACACACACACACACACACACACACACACACATGCCACCATCACAGGGTACACCATAAGCATGGCTGCTTACAGTAAGAACAACAGTCTCTTCAATATACAAAGACACACCACATGGGTACACAAATAGGGACTCAAAACACAGCTATACCATCTGTGGACACCAAATACAAAGATACCCAAAACATGATGTCATGCACACACACAGCAGATAAAACCCAACACAGAGTGCAAGGTCAATGCTCACCACCACCCTTCACTCATTGTCACCTAGCAATCCAAAATATTTGGGCTAGAAACAAACCAAAAACCCAAGGGCCATGTGACCGTCTTTGGGGGCCCAAGTGAGCCATGCAGAGTAAGAGCACCCACAGGAAGCAGCCAGTCTGTGCCTTCGCTAATCCCAGTTCACCTTCTAAAAGGAGGCAGAGCCAGCCATAGGGCAATCAGTATGCTATGCAGGACAGGAAGGCATACATGCGTATGGACATGTGAGGACAGATGGACAGAGCTCGACTGGATGCTGTTAGACACAGGCACATCCTTCACACACCCACTGCTCCTGATGGCAGCTGAGGTGACGGCTAGGGCAAGCTGGAGAGGCCTGACTTGACAGGGAAGGGAAGTAGGCAAATGAGACACTTGATTAGCACTCAGCAATACCTCCCCAGCCTAGATGCCCACCCAACTATGTTCCTGTCCCTTGTGACATGGGACACCTGAAGGAGAAGGAAGGACTCTGCCTGACCCTGGACCCAGACCGCTTCTCCGAGACCTCTTGATTTCCTCCACTTGGCATTCTTTTCACCCCATCCACACAATCATCACGGAAATCTTTGTGAGAGCAGCTACTGTTGGTCCTGCTGACTAACGAGAACACTGGGAGGCACCCGACCCCATCCTCATCACAGTGATGTCATCTACTCAAGAGCATGAGCTGAGCAGCTCTTGTGGCTTCATGTACTTGTGGATCGTCTGCTCTAAGGCAGCCAGAGGACAGTGGCCACGTGTTTCAAAGGCCCTTCTGTCCTGCCCAGTCCCCAAACCTGGCCAGGTCTGACCCCAGTGGAAAATGTCAGCTGGCTCCAGACCCTCTGCCAACAGTGAACCCAGGCCATAAGCAGGCCAGGCCTAGGTCAGCCCATTCCAAGTCTCAGGCCAAAGCCCGGTCCCTGACACTGTCCCAGCAAGCTCTGTATTATGCATCTTCTAGGACCTTCCATCTGCCACTTGGCCCTCCAGACCCAGGATTGATTCAGAAAATCAATAATCTGCTTTTCCTAAATCTTTACCTTTTTATTTTTAAATTAGTAATTACTACCCCAATGTTCAGAGCCTGGAAGAGGGCAATCAGCTGGCCATCGGCCACTAGTCATGGTTTCTAAGTTGCTCCTTCTCTCCTGCCTGGGCCTCCTCTGGGCTCCTGGATACCCAACAGACTCAGCAGATGGAGAGTACACACACTTTCCAGTACCCTGCCTTATAGGGAGGGTCACAGAGCATTGAGGTGGGGACTCTGACTCCAGACAGTCTGCAGAGGAGCCCAGTTCCAGTTCCAAGGAAGGGTCCCCCCTGAGTCTGTTGCCACATTAGCCATGTTGCTCCCAAGACCACGGCACATGAGCTGGGCAGTGCAGAAGACAGGAGTCCAAGCAAGCTGGAGCGAATAGGATGCAACCAACCTGCTTCCTTCCCCTCCTTCATCCCCCTGCCTGTGGGTCTGCCAGAAATTCATTCACCTCTCCTGGAGAACCTGGTCAGGCTCGGGCTGCCTTACCACACCGGTGTCACAGCACACCTGTGTGCTTAGGCACAAGCTGGCACAGGTACACAACCAAAGATACCTCCAAGGTAAATTCACAAGCACAGACACTTGTGTACACACACAGGATGCCCACACATCCCTCCCAGACCACCTCCAAGACCCAGAATCTGTCTCCCCAGTTGTCTAAGTGTGGTCTGCCTCAGTCCCTGTGAGAAGAAGTACTCTTGGGATACCCAGGACCTCACATTCCACTCAGGGGCTGCTCCATACCCTGGTAAGAGGACAAGGCCACTTTGCAGGGAAACTCACATGTCTGACCTTCCAGCTTTCCCTAGATCCTTGTTTCTACAGCTACAGTGCCAGCCACCACCCCCCCACCACACACATAGCCCCAAAGCCCACCAAAGAGAGACAGGAAAGGGGCACGAATCCCTCTATCCCAGTGCCTCTCCACTCCAGCCTCCCAAGCGGTCCCCAGGATCAGTGTGGGTGGAACCCGCCTTACCGTGGAAAGTGTTCCGTGTGATCTGTCCCCCCATCTCAGGCCTCGGGCAGCTTGGCCACCTCCGTTTGGCCGGCTGGCCTCGTCACGGAGCAGCCCTGGCCACCAGCTCCCCTCCTCCTTCCCCCTGTCCTCCCCCGCGGCCAGCAGGCATGGCAGGGCCAAGCGGCCCCTTTTGCGCCCCCACGCTCTCTCTCCCTCCTGCATGCACACGCCTGCCTGCCAGCCAGCCGGCCACACACGCACACCCCCTGGTTGCGCTTGCTGCCTCTCAGCTCCCACCCACTGGGAGCCTCCCCCACCTCTGTGCTGGTTCAGGCAAGGGATCTGTCATGTTTATTTACATAAGGAGGAGGAGACTGGAGGCTTCCTGAAATAGCCAAGCTCCAGAAAGCGCTGGAGATGCCCCAGCAGAACACACACACACACACACACACACACACACACACACAGACACACACACACACACACACACACACACACACTGTCCCATGGATATGGAGATACACACAACACCTCCCCTGTCACCCAGACCAACAGCCAACAGCCATTCAATATTCAGGGGACTTCACATGGCACTCCATGCAGAATAGGGATGAAGCCAAGGGTGGGATAAAGCAATATTGACTTTGCCCCTGCCCTGATGATACCACAGTCAAGCTAGGGAGCTTCAGGGCAAAGAACTCCCACCATCTCTGTCTTCCTCCAGACTCAGTTGCAAGCATTTAGCAAGGAATAATTCCTTCAGTCTTTGCAGGATTACCTATGAGGTCAGCATCAGTACTATTATCGACAGGTACCACTCCCAAAAGGCCAGAAGGCCAATGAAAAGAGAGCTAACTAGAGGATAGCAGGGCTGGGATGAGAAGCCAGGTACTTTGGTGACGGAATCCAGGCTTTCACTCTCATGCCAAGTTGTCTTTTCAACCTTGCACGTTCACACCCTTGCACAGCCACACTGACCTACACAGTATATCTGCATCATTCTACATGTCTATGAGCATGGACACACATGCACACACGCGTGCATGAGCACGTACACACACACACTAAACACCACTGGGGTGCCTGCTTACCCATCTCCTGCCCTACACACTCCATGCATTCTCCCATAGACTCAACAGCTCCTGGAGGAATCTTAAGGTGCAGAATCTGGCCCCACCCTGCACCCAGGGAAAAAGGAAGCACAGAGCGGGCAAGTGAGGCTGAGAAGGAAAACCCTAGCCCTAAGCAGCAAGCCCAAGTTGCCATCAAAAGGGCCAAGCCGTGCACTGAGGACTCATGGTGCATGAAACGTAAGTGTGTCTTATACCCATTTTACAGAACAGAAGGTGAGTGTTCTGAGAAGCTAAGTGTAAGGATCCCAGCACATCACAGACTGCAGCCTAGGCAGGTCTGGGAAACCCTTGCTATCTATTCATTACGCTCTGTCCAGGATAAACACCTCCCCCAGGCCCTGTCCTTACGGTTAGGGATCTATATTCCCAGAGAAAGATACAGATGGGGATCCAAGGGCTGGAGAAAGAGCTGGGGGAAAGTGTGGGGGCTGCCTCACATCCAATGGAACGCAGGTGTGAGCATCTGTGAGGTTCTCAGGACACTGCTGTTGCCCACACACCGCCTCCACACCCCAATCTGACAGGACAGAGAGAATGCAGAGGGACATTGGGACCTAATTGGGCTCAGTAGCTAGAAAGCTGGGCA
The DNA here is from genome assembly GCF_003668045.3 of Cricetulus griseus. Taxonomy (NCBI): domain Eukaryota; kingdom Metazoa; phylum Chordata; class Mammalia; order Rodentia; family Cricetidae; genus Cricetulus; species Cricetulus griseus. The sequence continues at coordinate 14,326,763 of NC_048596.1, forward strand.
GGCCCTGGGTGTGAGTGCCTACGGCCTGCCTGGTGGTTCTCTCTGCCAGGGACTTCATCTGGGAGAAGCTGTGGCCCTGAATTCTATGCAAGGCAGCTCCCCTCACATTGGCACGCATTCACTTGTGGATACACACACACACACACACACACACACACACACACACACACACACACACACACACACACACACACACAGCCCTGATCCCTTCCTATGGGGGAAAGTAGCTGAGGCATCTGACCACTCTGCTCATGGGATCACAGAAACAAAGGCGTGGCCCTGCACTGCTCTAATCAGGTTACACACACAGGGATCTCATTTCAGTACCCCACTTTAATCACATGTGTATCTTTGCATAGTGAGCATGCCTGTGTGGGGGATGCACATGTCTGCGTGCATACGTGGAGTCCCAAAGCTGACACTGGAACCTTCCTCGATTATTCTCCACTTTATTAGTCGGGACAAGATCTCTCCCTTGAACCCAGAGCTTTGTCGATCAACTGGTCTAGCCAGCCGGTTTGCTAGCCCGCCCGTCCCTGCCTCTCAACTTCTGGGATTCGGGGCAGTCAGCAAACTTGCCTAGCTTTTACATGGCTTCTGGGAGTCCACATTCAGGTGGTCACTTTTGGACAACAAGCCCTTTACCCACTGAGCCCCCTGTCTCCTGCCTGCCATTTAATATACCTTGCTGGCCTTGGGCCACTAACCTCTCCCGAATGGCAACCTAGTCTTCTCGTGGCTCAGCATCCACACACCAGTCATGCTTGCTTAGCCCCGGCCCCTGCTCTCTTCCTTGGGGCTGAAGGTGGGTCCCCATTTTTGGAACTTGTCTCTCCTCTGAACCCCGAAGCTGTGTCCCTCCTGATCCTTGTCTTATTCTGCCCAAGACAGAGACAGCTAGGGCCTAGTCAGGACCTAGTCAGGGCCTAGTCAGGGCCTAGTCAGTCTATGTGTCCCAGCTTCTTCTGGGTGGAGATCAACAATCTAAGGCAGCTAACCCCACAGCATCTGCTACACGCCAAACCCTGATCCACACAGTGGGGGGGGGTGCGGGGGATCCACAGCAGGCAGATCCTAGCTCTCAGGAATCTCAGCAAAACACACATCTCTCAGATAACCACCATGCAGAATATATGCTCACTTTTCTATATTAAAAAAAAAAAAAAAAAGGTGCCGGGTGTTGGTGGCGCACGCCTTTAATCCCAGCACTCGGAGGCAGAGGCAGGCGGATCTCTGTGAGTTCGAGACCAGCCTGGTCTACAAGAGCTAGTTCCAGGACAGCCTCCAAAGCCACAGAGAAAGAAAGCCTGTCTTGAAAAACCAAAAAAAAAAAAAAAGTGCTGAAACCAAGGATTCCGGCTCTGGTGAGCTTGAGGCAGGTTTTCCTCCAAAGTACCCAGAACAGGCAGGATTTGTAGGTCCCTGATATTCAACGGAGGTGGACAGGGGACCAGCGCTGCAGAGAATCAGCAGGCACCTGTGCAAAGACCTGCGGGCTGTAAGGAGCTTGACATAGTCAAGAAGCAAGGCTGGTGTGGACAGCATAGGATCAGTGGGACAGCCCATGGTGAAATTTGCTGTCCGCAAGACTATATGGGCCAGGGAAATGAAATGACACAGGGGCCTGGAGAAGCAGAATGAAGACCAGGCTATTAACCTGAAAGCAACAAGGAACCCTGACAGGCTTCAGTGGGAGAGGCAGCAAGAGCAGACACACACATGTCTACAAGGTCACTCTGCCATCTGGTGTGGGGCATGCGTGGGAAGAGACGAGAGGTGCTAGGGCAGAGAGCAGCGGCATCCGGAAGGATGGGGCCAGCACCGGGTTTGCCCTCACTCCCCCTCCGGCCTCCCATCATGCCTTGTAGAGGGGGTATTGGGAAAATATCTCACAGTGGAATTGGGTTCATTCACAGGATGGAGAACATAAAACTGAGAAGTATGCAGCTAGGGTGGGGCCCATGTGGCCAGGGGGCCATGGAGTCCTTCAGTGGAGAAAAGGAAATAGAAGCCAGGCGTGGTGACATACACTTGTAATTCCAAAACTCGGGAGATGGAGGCAGGAGAAGCATGAGCTTGAGGATAGCCTGGGCTACATCACTAGAAACCTATTTGATGGTTTAAGAAAAATTGAGAATTAGGGGTCACCTTGGTGGCTCCAGGGCTTCCCGAACAGTACTACAGAACAAAGGATTCTTCCTACCTGGTCCACTGCCCTGTTTTCAGAAGGAAGTGGCAATGCACCCTACCCAGAGCAGTGTCCACAGCTCTGTAGAGGAGGCTGTACCTCTTCTTCAGGGGGGAGCCCGAGATACATCCCTACTAGGATTTATTCACTGGGAAACCACATAAGCCTCCACTTAATCAAAAGATTCTATCTACTAAAAGGGATAAAGAGAGCACCACTCATTCACTCCGCAAGCTTCCCTGTGCACCACTGCGGACCAAGGGGCAAGCAGGACTCAACCTTTCACCCCTCAGAAACCAACAGGCAGGTGGATCAAGCCTGGGACGGGGAAACAGCTAAAGATCACGGTGCAAGCCATGCTGGCATCAGGGGATAGACTTCTGCGGCCGTAGGTAAATAGCACAAGGTTCCATTCCACAGCCACACTGAGCAGAGGCTGAGACAGGGGTGTGGCAAGATGTGGTTGGGGTACAGAATGCCTGCCATAGGCTCATGTGTCTGAGCACAGTCCAGCTGGGGGTGCTGCTCTAAAGGTTGAGGATCTTTAAGGAAGTGACACCTCACTGGAGGAAGGGAGCGAGGCTGCCCTTGATATCTTTATAGCCCGGTCCCACTTCCTGGCCGCACTCCACTTCCTGGCTGAGGAGGCAATGTGACCAGCCACCTCGTGTTCCTGCAGCCCTGCCTTCCTGCCGTGATGGGTTTCCTATTGGCCTGTAAGCAAAGATACATTTTCCCTCCCTTGAGTTGGTTTTTGTCAAGTATTTTGTCACAGCTAGGAGAGTAACTAACAGAGGCGGCTAACCGTGCTTCTGCCTGCTCAGCCCACACCCTGTGCTGGGCAGGGAGCTAAGGATTTCGTATACATAATCTCAGATGATTCCACAGCATCCCTTCAGGAATCAGTGCTCGCCTCACTCTGCAGGACATCACACTGAGGCTCAAAGGGGTTATACTGAAGGCAGAGGTTGTCTTCTTCCTTCCCTAGGGAGTGGAAACCACCCTCTTGTCACATTTGTGGAATTTCAGCCCCCTGGGTTCTCTGACCTGTGTAGCTGGGACAGCCCCACAACCATGCATGTAGACAACACTAATTGGACTTAGTGGTTAGAAAATAAGATAGGAAAGTAGGAAGAATGTTATAGGGGTGCCTAGCAGTGTACCATGTGGGAATTCAGGGTACATGTGATCAAGATATATTCATATATGAAAATGTCAAAGAATAAATTAAAAATATTCTAGGGGGTTAGAGAGATGGCTCAGCAGTTAAAAGCACTGGCTTCTCTTCCAGAGGATCTGGGTTCAATTCCCAGAACCTACATGGCAGCTCACAATCACCCAGGGGATCCTACACTCCCTTTCTAGCTTCTGGGGGAACTAGGCATGCACATGATATACAGACATACATGCAGGCAAAATACTCATACACATAAAAAAGTAATAGCCTGGCAGTGGTGGTATTTAATCCCAGCACTCAGGACACAGGCAGGTGAATCTCTGTGAGTTCGAGGGCAGCCTGGTCTACAAATAGGCAGGACTGTTACAGAGAAACCCTGTCTTGAAAAAACCAAACCAACCAAACAATAAATAAATGAATAAAATAAAAAATAAAAAATATTCTAGAAATGGTGAGATGGCTCCATAGTTAAGGGGTTAACATCAGTGTTCCAGTCCTGTAACCCACATGGTGGAAAAAGTCCCAGGTTATCTTCTGACTTTCATACACATTTCATGTTATGCCTATTTGAGCAGACAGACAAATGTTCAAACACAAATGTAAAATTTTTAAAAATTAAATATACCCAATAAAAGAGAAGGATTAGTTTAGCTAAAGAAAAATAAAAATAAGTGAGGTCCTCCCCACCGAGCCACAGCTCCCGCCTGTGCCGCCCCCCTGTCTGCAGCTTCCCTTCCTTCCCGGCCTGCATGTATGCCTGTAACCATGTGCATGCCTGCTTCTCCTAGAACCCAGACCAAGGGAGAGGTGTTGGATCATGGGAAACATGGATAAGAAAGGATGGAGAGAAGAAAAAGTTGAGCTGGCTAGCCCACCATGGAAGCCTGGTCTAAATCCTCCCTCTCAGAGCTGAGTCAAAGGCAGAGCCAGTGACTGCAGAAAGAAACAGCAAGTTCAGCACCTTTAGAAGCACGGACTTAGGGGAAAGCACCTCCAGAGGACAGTGGTCCAGCCTCTGCCCTGAGTGAGGCTGGCAGAGAAGTCCTGAGCCCGCCTTACAGGTGTAGCATTGGAGGCTAAGAAACTGTGGGCTTTTGGTTGCACGGTGGGTGAGGACTTGAACTCGGGGCTGATGTCTTCTGGGGTTGTACTTGGTGTAGCCTACAGACAAACACAGAGTACAGACACCAGACTAAAGTAGCCGAAGGAAGGATAGATATGTTCTCATTTATGAGAAGGGAAATGGCCGCTAGCATGTGGAGAGGGAAGTCATCTGCTGAGGAGAAGCTGGAAGGCAGCTCCCACTGGTTACAGTGTTTGAGGTTTTGTTTTGCTTTGCTTTCCATCAAGAACAAAGGATAATTGGACTGAAATGGTGAGTCACCAGGTACTTAGGGCCTAATGCCAACCTTCCAGGGCCATCCTCCCTACACTGACCTATTAGGCTGGGCCTGGCACTTAAGAATGAGCAGTAGGGAAGCCCACCCCCAAACTCCTTCTATATCCAGACCCAAGAAAAACACAGGGTGCTACCTGGAGTTTGAAAGAAAATGATAGAGATGACGGCAAAGAGATGCAAGAAGGGCGGAGGCTACAAAAGCTACAGGGTAGAGAAACAGAAGCCATGGAGACCAGAGGGTGTCCTCTGGGACTGGGACAGGTGCCCTAAGCAGTACCAGCTGCCAGCTGCCCAGGATGATGGGAACACAACAGGTGCAGAAGCGGGGGTGGAAACTGAAAGAGAATCTGAGCAAACAACCTGGAGCTGGGTGCCCCTCCAGGCTCCTCCCAGCCTCAGGCTCACTGCCAACAGCACTTTCTGAGACCCTCCAAGACACAAACACACCTGCTCACACTCCCCAGTTCCGAGCCTCACAAGCAGCCTAGCTGCCCTGGATTACACAGAGGGTTCACCATCCATGCTAAGCAAAAAGGACCCAAACAAGGAGAAACCCAGATCCCTATTCCCAGGACAGCATGTGCCAACTGGAACCCACACCCACAGAACCTCCAGCTGGAAGCAAACGTTTGCCTGGGATAAGATATTTGTCACCAGGAAGGGTAGACGGATGCACCCACCCCAACTACGTGGAAACTGGGAGCTCTGGCCTGGCAGCCACACAAGTGGGTTCTGCCATCACATGACAGGGCAAACCACTGGACTTCTCTGAGGTTCTGTGGCCACTTCTCTAATGGGGTCATAACACGAGAGAGGTACTCATGAGGCACAAGTGACACACCCACAAGGCAAGCTGCCTGGCCACCATCAAGTTAGGAATGCAGGGGGAACTAGAGGAGTGGTGGTCCCTGTCCCACCCAGGGAAAGGAGCGACTTGGGTGTGAGCACAGACTGGGTTACTTCAGGCGGAAGAAATGGAGGACCTGCTTCAGCAAGCGCCATCTCCTGTCAACAACAGTTACTCAGCCCTACACATCCCTCACCAAGCACAGCTCTAACTTTTACATGTTATTGATACAAGGCTGCTATATATGCAAATGTCATGTCAGAGCACTGGCCAGCATCCAGTCCAGCTAAGAAAGGAGACTAAGCATTGTCCCTTGTCACTTGCTTAGTGCTCTGGTTTTGGTCAGAGTGAAATGAATTTTAAACTGGAAGGCAGCCCTTGTCCCAGTCACACGTGATAAATTGTCAGCTAGAGTCTCTAAGATCTTCCCTAGAACATAAACTTTCTGGGGACGGTAAGGAAAGGCAGACAATGTGTTGTTCATGGGGGGAGGAAAAGTGGCAAGGACAGCAGAGTGACATAGGAGATAGGACATATGTCAAGGAATAAACCTCGTGCACCCGACTGATTCCTGCTGGATTGCAAGAAAAGCTGGCAGCTGATGTTGGGAGGATAAAGACCTCCTGTACACGGAGGAACCTTCCCCCATCCCTCTCCCATGACACTCCACTCAAGAGCATGCGGACACACAATTTCAGGTTCTGTAGCTCAGCCAAGCTTCCCAAGGCCTACCCTTTCTTGTGCCACCCCAAATCTGAGGATTTTCAGCCTGTGTGCCTTCCTGTGTCTCTAGCTTTGTCCTTCTTCCTGTCCTTCCAAGGTTTGCAGAAGACAACAGAGCTCAGAGCCAGCTGAGCCAGACGTCTACTTGCTCCTGTATTCTGCAAGGTCACTTTCTTCAACTTGCCCCCTCAGACAATGGGCAGTAGCAGCACAACAAAGTGATGGCTCAGGACTTACAAAGGCCCTGACTCTAGGATCAGACACTCCCACCAAAGCCACTGGCAGCTGCATGCCAGCAGTCTAGTGACTCCAATAGTTGCTACTACCACTGAAGTCTCTGTACGGGGTCTTCACTGAAGAGCAGGCCCTTGAGTGACTCCAATTACCTAGTTTCAAAACTTGGGTATCCATTTTCTTTTCTGAAAAAACAGGGTCGAGAAGGACAGTGCCTACATACCAGAAAGACAGGAGGAAGGCATGACGTTCCTAAGGTAGTGTGTCCAGAACAACCTGGAAGTCCCATGGAGTGTCATCTAGATGAAGCCTCATCTAGACATAAAGGCCCCATCATGTCCCCATCTTACGGATAAGGATACAGGGACACAGTGGGAAACATCAGAGAGTTGGGTTTAAACTTTGCCCCTCTACCCAGAGCATTTCTACCCCCTATCTGAGACACTTTAGGCCTCCACCTCCCCACCCCAGGGAGGCTTTCCTTCAAGGGTTTGTAGTCCTCATATAAAAATAAAGCAGGAACCAAGACAAGTGAACACTGTGATGCTCAACTTTTGTTGTCAGTTTAGTTGGATTTAGAGTCACCATGGAAACACATCCCTGGGCCTGTCTGTGAAGGATTTTCTAAATTAGCTTAATTAAGGTGGGAAGGCCCATCCTAAATGAGGGGGTACCATTCCACAGGCTGGGGTCTCAGACTCAAACTCAGTAAGCAAGCTGAGCACAACATTCATCTCTGCTTCCTGGCTGTAGATACCATGTGACCAACCACTTTCTGCTTCCTGACTAAGGATACAATGTGACTAATCACTCTCTGCTTCCTGGCTGTAGATACCATGTGACCAACCACTTTCTGCTTCCTGACTAAGGATACAATGTGACTAATCACTCTCTGCTTCCTGGCTGTAGATACAATGTAACCAACTACTTTCTGCTTCTGACCAACCACTTTCTGCTTCCTGGATGTGGATACAATGTGACAAGCCACTTTCTACTTCCTGGCTATGGATACAATGTGACCAGCCATTTTTTGTTTCTTATCACCATAACTTCCCTGGCATGAGAGACTACATCCCTTGGAACAGTTACAACTTAGAGTTGTAAGCCAAAATAAATTGTTCCTTTGTTAGGTTGCATTTGTCACAGCAATAAGACAAGTAACTAATACACAAATCAACTACAAAAATTACATCCACGCTGTCATCTTGAAATACCTGCCTTGGGCCCCAGAAGAAGAGGCCATCACTGGGAACTTGGTACCCTCAATGAGGACACTGAGCCTTGGGAACACTGAACACTTGGTGCAGGTCTCAGAGCTACAAAGCAGCAAAGCTAAGATTGGGACACACATTTGACCTGGTGATGGTAGTGCATGCCTTTAACCCTATCACTTGAGAGTCAATGGCACTAGGAGTGAGTTTGAGGCCAGTCTGGTCTATAAAGTGAGTCCTAGAATGGCTAGGGCTACACAGAGGAACCCTGTCTCAAAAAACAACAAAAACAGACACATATCTGCTGACATCATCACCCAAGCACTTGCCCCTCTGTGTGGCTACAAGTCAACTCCTTCTATCCTCAAGCCACCAACATCATCCCAACAGGGACTTCCTCTCAATTTTACTGCCTCCATAGAGTTGACAGGCTGGTCTTTCTATCTATTAGAGCCTCTAGATGTTCCTGAGCACCTCTGGATAAATTTGATATCTCTGGGAAGCATTTGATGCTTTCTGAATTGGCCCCACCCAACCCTTGGATCTGGGCTCACTGACCATGATATCCACAGTCCCACAAAAGTATTCCATGCACACAAGCCATGAGTCCTAGAACACAGCCACATCTCAAAGGCCACATCTCAAAGGCCACATCTCAAAGGCCACATCTCAAAGGCCACATCTCAAAGGCCACATCTCAAAGGCTCTGAACACTGTTTTCCTACCCAGTACATCCTCCTCACTCTGGTCACTCCACACCTCCAGCTTGCTTTATCCCATTATTCCAAGATCATCTCAAAGCCCAAGGCAGAGCTGCCCATGCAAGGCAGAGCTGCCCATGCAAGGCAGAGCTGCCCATGCAAGGCAGAGCTAGCTGCCCATGCAAGGCAGAGCTAGCTGCCCATGCAAGGCAGAGCTAGCTGCCCATGCAAGGCAGAGCTAGCTGCCCATGCAAGGCAGAGCTGCCCATGCAAGGCTGCCCATGCAAGGCAGGCCATCCCTGCAGTGACTTTCCCATTCTTGGAGCAGCATGGATGCCTAGAACCTAACACGGTGGCATCCAAGAGTATTTTACACAGGCAAGGAGAAAACAAAGAGTAGGGCAGAGGGGAGACAGGGACTGGTGGTATACAGCCCTGGCTTTGACTCATCTCCAGCTTCTAGTCTGTAGCCTACAGGTTACCTTCCTTGCCTCCATGCCCATTGTGCCCTATGGGCCCAGTAGGACCCCAGAGTGACAGGTCACCAGCCTATTACCACAGCCCAAGGGAAGGCCCTCCTCATTCCCTTGACATGTTGGCAGCCCCAGCCTGTGGCTCACTTAGCCAAGAAGCTAAGTACTGGATATGTCCTGTACACTGAGAAGACTGAATACACAGCCTTATTCAACCATCTTTCCTGCATGTACCAGCCCCTCCACCCACTGCACCCCAAGGAAGAAACAATGAAGGCCCTGCACCTCGCACCTCCCCAGGTTCTCCTGATTGAGGCGGCAGTAGGAAGAGCACCTCCAGCCTTCTGCATGAACCATTTATAGCATCTGTTCCAGCCCACACCTTCCGAGGAGAAAAAGCCCGCTGTGATTGCCTGTGGCTTCTCGGTCTGTCTTTCCTGCCCCTCCCCTCCTCTCTTTCATTTCATGACAGAAAGCTGAGCTCAAAAGAAATCTCTCCCCTGGCTATTCCTGGCAGGAGGGAAGTTGAATGAGGGGCTAAGCGGCCACCCCTCAGGTGTCAGTGGGCACAAAGTCTGCCAGCTCCTGTGGGCTTGTTCAGCCTTCACAGGAACTATTAGGAGGGCTGGTCCCATTGGACAGATGAGGAAAGTGAGGACAGATTGGACTGTGAGGAACTAGGAGGTTAGGTGATTTGTTTAATCCACTTGTGTTCATCAAGACCATCGTGGACATGGTGGCAGACTCTCCAGCATCTGTCCTGGTCCAAGATGGCATGATGCTTAACCCAGCTCCAGCTCAGCATAACCTCTGGAAGTTAGAAAATGACGACTATCCACACCCCATCCAGACTAATGAACGAAGAATCCCTGAGGAAGAGCCCAAGCAGGGGCAGTTTGGAATTTTGTCCGCGTGGGGTTGGGGATTAAACCCAGAGCCTGACATATGTCATACAAGGACTCCATACTGACATACATTCCTAACATTTGGTTTGGGGAGACAGGGTCTCAGTATGTTGCCCAGGCTGGCACTGAACCCACTATGTAGTCCAGGATAGCCTTAAACTCAAGGTCTTCTTGCCTCAGCCCAAACCCCATCACCACCTACACCCACCCCACCCACACCCCTACCCCACCCATATCCCTATCCCTAACCCATCACACCCACACCCCACACCCACACCCCATCCACACCCCCTACCCCACCCACACCCCACCCACGCCCCGAGTTCTGGGATTAAAAGCATACACCTCCACACCTGAGGACAGGTGTAGTTTCTCCAGATGGTTTACGTGCCGCCTCCACTGGTTCATGCCAGTCATGTGACTCTATTCCTCTGACTACAATGACCATGTCACCCACATTTAGACAATGAGGCATGGTGGGAGGACTGCTGAGTGACATCTTCCACACACACACTAAATAGTTCCCTTGCTCTTCAGGGCAAAGTGCCAGAGAAGCCATTCTCTTTCCTCTAGAGACAGTGTATCTGGTTGGGTTCCTTTGATGGTCATGGTGCAACTCTAGACTAGAAAGCAGCAGGGCAGCCCTGCTCGCTTAAAATCAACCCATCCCAGATGCCCTGTCTGTGTCAGGATTCTCACTCCTCACTGGTAAAGCCAGCCCAAGGCAGGGTTTGTTATTTACAACAGACAGCCTGAAGTGGCTGATGAGAATCCTGTATCTATAACTTTCAAAATTCAACAATAAGAAAATAACCCAATAAAATATAATGGACACAGAATTAAACAGACACTTCACCAGAGTACCCACTGGATGGCATAAAAAGCACATGGGAAATGCCCAGCGTAATTAGTGATTAGGGAAATGCAAAGTCAAACTATAATGAGATCCTCCACACATCCGCTAGAATGGCCAGTTAACAAGGATTGGTGAAGACAGAGAAAGCAGAACTCACACCATCTCATACACTGCTATGGAAAACGTAAAATCGTATTTATCTATTTTAGAAAACATTTAAATCCTTTACTTAAAAGTTAAATATACTCATGCTGGCAAGATGGCTCAGAGGGTAAAAGTACTTGCCATGCTAGCCTGGTAACTTGAGTTTAGTCCCTGGAAAACACAGTTGAAAGAGTAAACCAACTCCTGGAGGTTGTCTGGCCTCCATACCATGTTATGTGTACTTGCTCGAAGAACTTTCTTTCTGTCTCTCTGTGTCTGTTGTTTGTCTGTCTGTCTCTCTCTCATAAACACACACACACACACACACACACACACACACACACACACACACACACACATTTTCAGTTTTTTTCAGAAGTTAAACATATTTGATTAACAGCTTACCTAGCATGTGACACCCAGGATTCTACTCCTAGCTCAGCATAAACCAGCCACAGTGTACAACCTGCCATCCTGGGGTTATACTTAGAAGGTGGAAACAGGAGGACCAGAAGTTCAAGGTCTGGGGCCTGTGGGTAAAAGTCCTTGCCAAACAAACCTGCCCCTGGAACCCACACAAGGGTGGAAGAACCAAGGCCATAGAGTTGTCCTCTGACCGACACACATGCTCTGAGAAACACATGCTCCCTCCCTTATACATCATGCATACAAACACAGGAATAGTAAGTAACATTTTTTTAAGATCAAGGTCATTCTCAGCTACATAGCAAGTTGGAGGCCAGCCTGGGGCATATGAAGCCCTGTCATCAATACAAAAATAATTAGATGTACCCGTACCAAGTGTAACTGAGACATCTCATCATCAAAGAAACAGACAAGCATGTCTATGCACAGGCTTGAAAGGCAAATCCTCTTCTAGGAGCTTCATATTAGCTCCACACTGAAAGCAACACACATGCCCATCAACAGACAAGAGCAGGTAGATTCAGCCACATCCATCCCATGAAATTACCACTCAGCAACGAAAGGCACCAGGCTCTTAGAGACATCCCACATTTTGGATGAATCCCAAGACAACTGCACTGAGTGGAAGAAGCTGGAGGAACAGAGAGAGCATCCTATGTGGTTCCATTTATATCTAACTCTAAAAACACCAACCAAACTACAGCAAGGGGAAGCAGACCCTTGAGTATGAGGGTGGGCAGCAGGACAGATAAGAGCAGCAGCAAGGGGGAACCCTAAGAGCGCAAGGGCACTTCTGAGAGTGACAAAGAGGTCCCCTAGCTTGACGGTGATGAAAACTTCAAAGATACGTACACTCGTGTCAAGACACACCAAATTGTACAGATATGTGCTGTGCCTGATATGTCAGACTTCAACAAAGCTGATGAAGAAAAAAAAAAAAAAAAAAAAAAAAAACATCGACGCGCTTGAGTTTGGGGAGCTGGGGTAAGGAAAGAAAACTGCTGTTTCTATAAAAACTGAGCTGAATCAGTTCCTCAAAAAATTAAAAATAGTTATCATATGAGCTAACTCTTCCACTTGGAGGAGCAAAAGAAAACCCTGAAAGCAAGAACTCCACTAGCTATGTGTGCAGCCATGCTCACAGCAGGCAAAACATGGGAGAAACTCCAGTGCATGTGGACAGATTGTGGGGAGTGGATGTACCCTTGCATGGATGAGCATTCAAGACACACATGGGCATGGGCGTGGCCAGGGCCCGGAGGCCTCAGACTCATGGGGATACCAAGGCCTTCCCTGGGTCAGGCCAAAAGGCCTTCCCCTGACTCAGTGTGGATGTTGACAATCAGTGCAGAAATTACCAACCACAGCCCCCTCCTCCCAATGACAGCAGACTTCCTCCCCACATGAACCCCTACTGACGCCAGCTAGCCCACCTCCTCATTCAGCTGTAAATGATAAAAGCTCAGAGTTTCCAGACTGCTGATGCTTCTCCTTCAGAGCACACAGCCCACCCGATCTCAGTTTTCAGCATGTATGTCTCCGCCCCAGTCAGGTCAATCCCAAAGCCACCACGTAGGTCACAGGTTACAGCAGCATACGAATGGCTAAGCAAAATATGGTATGTAAATACAACACAATGTCATCTCATCTTAAAAAGGAAAGAACTTGTCAGGCAGGACGGTGTGTGCATTTAATCCCAGCACTTGCGAATCAGAGGCAAGTGGAACTCTGAGTTCAAGACCAGCCTGGTCTATGTAGTGAGTTGCAGCCATCCAGGGCCACATAGTGAGACCCAGTAAATTAAAAAAAAAAATTAAAGAGGAAAAAATGTTGGGATTCAAACTACATCACAAATGAACCTGGAAGACACTGTGCTAAATGATATATACCATTTACAAAGGGCAAATACTATACAATTTTATTTATCTAAGACAACTAGAATAATCAAGTCCATCGAGACTAAAAGTAGAATGGTGGTCACCAGGGACGAGGGGCCAATGAGAACCAGACTTCCAGTTTGGGAAAATGAGACATCGAGATGGAGGTGATGACGTTTACAAAGCAGTACACATATTTAACGCAACCAGACTTTACACTTCAAAAGGTGACTGAGAGGCCAGGAATAGTGACAAACACTTTTAATCCCAGCATTCAGGAGGGAGAAACAGGAGGATCTCTGTGAGAATTAGGTGAGACCCTATCTCAGAGGGAGGAGGAGGAGGAGGAGGAGGAGGAGGAGGAGGAGGAGGAGAAGGAGGAGGAGGAAAGAAGAAGGGGAAGGAGACAAGGGGAAGAAGATTGCGATACACACCTGGAATTTCTGGCTCAGGAGGCAAAGGCGAGAATACCAAGAGTTCAAGGTTATACTCAGCCACATTCTAAGTTTAAGACCAACAGGGCTACACGATACCCTGTTACAGTAAGTAAAAGCTCAGGGCTGAGGAACTGGCCGGACTGGTGAGAGGGTACCACAAGCCTTTTGCACGGAGCACAGGACCCATGTAAAAATTGGGTGCAGTTTGTCCTCTGATCTCCATACGTGGGCCATGGTATGTGAGCTTCCTCACACACAAACAAATACACAGAAACAAATATTTAAATGAGGTACAAAAGAAGCTGAATGTTTTCAGAAGACTCAGGTCCCTTAAAAAATGCTGTGAAGGGCAGGAGAGACAGCTCAGCAGTTAAGAGCACTGGCTGCTCTTGGAGAAGACCCCACTCGCACGTGGGGCTAACAACCATTTGTAACTCCAAGTCCTAGGGGTGGGGGGTGTCTGGCTCCCTCTTCTGGGGGTGGTGGGGGGTGTCTGACTCCCTCTTCTGGCCTCTGCAGGCATTGCATGCATATGGTGTCCTGACATACACACCGGCAAAACACCCATACGCATAAAATAAAAATAAATAAATCTCAAAAAAATGAAGTGTTCTTTAAAAATCAAGTGTAATGATGCATGCCTTAAATCCCAGCCCAAGGAGGGAGAAGCAGGAGGATCAGAAGTAGTTCAAAGTCATCCTTGGCTATAAAGAGCATTTGAGGCCAGCCTGGGCTACATGAAACCCTGCATCCAAAATAGGGGGAAAGTGCCATTAAATTAAGGTGTGACATTAGTATCAATTGTCAACTCGACAGAATTTAGAATTACCTAGGAGACAAATCTCTGGACAGGTCTGAGTTGCTAGAATATATTCACTGAGCTGTGATGTGCCTAAATGTGGCCAGCACCATTCCATGGGCTGGGGGTTCAGACTAAACAAAAAGGAAGAAAGGGAGCTGAGCACCCACAACCCTCTCTGCTGCCTTGACAGAGGATGCCACGTGACCAGCAGCCTCTAGCCCCTGCCTTGACGGACTGTACTCTCAGACTGTGAGCCAGAATATGCTGGGTTTTGGGCATCTGTATCTGCAGTTCCAGGGCATCAGAGCAGACTCCTGACCTCCTGGGCCACCTGCACGCATACACACATGCCCTAGTGACAATAATAATATACCTTTTCAGTTTCACCTTGTTCCAGGGAAGGGAGTCAGACTCAGCCATCCTGCAGAAGCATGAGTTCACAGACTCAGAGTTCACGAACTCTGAAACATCCAACCTTGGCCCAAGCACTCGGGGAGGGTAAGAGAAGGAAAAGTAGCAGAGTGTCGTGATAGGTGTCTGCAATTTCAGCACTCAGGAGGCCGAGGCAAAGACTACAGCAAGTTCAAAGTCTACCTGGTCTGCAACATGAGTTCAAGGTCAACCAGGGCTATCAAGAGGGTATGTGGAGGCAATACCATGACAGTGACCTTTGCAAAGTGATATGCAACCATTGGACCCCCCACCCCCACCCCGTGCCTTACTTACTCCTGAGTGCAGCTTGTTGAAGCTAGATGCTCCCTTTGCAGACCACGGCCACTTTGGGGAGCAGGCAGGACTATAAAACCTCATCTTGTAAAAGTTAAATTCCAAAGGTTCTTGTTGGTTTTTTGTTTGTGTTTATTTTTGTTTTTATTGTTTTGTTTTTTAGAGACAGGGTTTCTCTGTATAGCCTTGGCTGTCCTGGAAGTTTCTCTGTAGACCAGGCTAGACTAGAACTCACAGAGACCTACTTACCCCTACCCTCTGAGTACTGGGATTAAAGGTGTGTGCCACCACCTTTTTGGTTTGTTTGCTTGTTTGTTTGTTTGTTTGCTTTGCAACAGGCAGGGATGTGGCTCAGTCTATATAGTACTTGCCTGACAAGCACAAAGACCCAAGTTCAATTTCCAAAGCCCATGTAAAAACTGCTAACATAATACCACAGAAATGTCTCACCACTGGGAAGGTGTAGGCAAGTGGATCCTGGGGCTCTCTGGTCAGCTAGCCTCATCTATTTGGCAAGCTCCAGACCAGTGAGAGACCCTGAGGTTGTCCCGTGGCCTTCTCCACGTGTACTAGTGTGTGTGTGTGTGTGTGTGTGTGTGTGTGTGTGTGTGTGTGTGTGTACACGCGCGCACACACACACAAAAAAAATAAAGTTGCCTTTTAGACCGTCGGGAGGGAGGCTTTGGTAATGCCCTAGGGTGGGCATCTATTCAGTTCAGCCCATGTTTGCTCACAAAAGCAGCGGGTTTGAGTGAACAGCACCGCAGAGAGCCAAACGTGGAGCCAGAGCTCTAGATCTCTGCAGCACTCTCCCCATCACTGCCTTCTAATGTCCTCAAACCTCCTCCACCAGACAGATTTAAAAGCATAACATCCCCACCCATAATCCTTAGCGGTGCCCCCTCATGACTTCTCTCTCTCTGCTGTTCACCATCTGACATCCCATATGGCACCTTTTCTTTTCACCCTTTAATCTGTTTTACCTCTCAGAAAATAGCTATGGCACAGGGAATTTGTCTAATGCATCGCCCATGTGCCTAGAACAGTGCCTGTTACACAGTAGGCCTGAAATAAATGTTACTTGAAAGGAAGGAATAAAGCAAAACAGGCTCATGCTAGGCACACTGCTACACATGGCTTTTTAAAAAAGATTATCCATTTTCATTTCTCAAGTGTATAAATGTTTTGCCTACATGTATGCATGTCCACCAGTGGACATACATGTGTGTGCACCATGTGTGTGCTCGGTGTCCATGGAGGCCAGAAGAGGGTATCATAGCCCCTGGAACTGAAGTTCACTGACAGTTTTTAACTCCCCGTGGATGCTGGGAAGACCCCAGGGTTCTCTACAACAGCAGTCAGTGCTCTTACCCATGTCTCCAGCCCACACATCACTTTTAGTATCTTAACAATATAATAGATGATTTTCATGTCACTGTCAAGAGCGTCGAGTACTCCTGTTTGTGGACAACATGGGCTGGGATGCAGCCCCGATGGCAGGGTGCTAGCCTAGTATGGCTTGATCCCAGGACTGCATAAGACCAAAGCGTGGTAACACAGGCCTAGAATCCCAGCACTTGGGAGATGAAGGCAAGAGGGACAGGAGTTCAAGGTCACCCGTGACCACACGCGTTTGAGGCTATCCTGAGTTACATGAGACTTTCTCTAACAAGAAGGAAAAGAAAGGGAAACGAGAAAGGAAAGATGCATCCTCCAGATACCAGGACCCTAAAAGGGTTTCACTGAGAGGCCAGTGAGACGGCTCACAGGCAAAGACACTTGCTGATGAGCCTGTGTGACTTGAGTTCAATTCCAGAGACCTACATGGTAGAGAGAACCAATCCCACAAATGGTCCTCCCCCAAATAAATAAATGTAATATTTATTTTTAAATTTTTATATGCAAAATTGACTTTTAAAAATGCTGGGCTATGATGGCGCATACCTTTAATCCCAGCACTCAGAAGACAGAGGCAGGCAGATCTCTGAGTCCAGCCTAGTCTACAGAGTGAGTGCTAGGACAGCCCGAGCTATTACACAGAGAAAGCCTGTCTCAAAAAAAATTAATAAAAAGTCAGAAGATCCCAAAAATCAAAACCATGAAGCAGCAGGTCCAGGAACCCAACCACCAGGCCACGCTTGTTCTGAAGGTGGGGCCAAATTTTTTATTGTGGTAAAATATACATGACATACTATTTACTATCTTAGCCATATCAGCGCATTAAGCACACTCACACCATCGAGCAACCATCATGACCGTCATCACCACCCAGAATGATTTCCATTTTACAAAACCAACACTTTGCTCCCATCAAACACTATTCCCCGATCCTCTCCCGTCCCAGCGCCCTGGCAGTCACCGCTCATTTTCTGTCTCTATGTATTTGACCACTCTAAGAACCTCATGTAAGTGGAATCAATCAGAATTTGAGGGATGACTCGGTGGTAGAACCCTTGCTTAGCACATGCAAAGCCATGAGTCGGATTGCCAACAACAACAAAACCCAGTTTTCGGGTAGCTGTAGTGATATATTACTTATGATTTATTAGAGCTTGCCTGAGGATTCAAAAAAGCAAAGTCAGCCTCAAGCTATAGAGGTCAGGAAGTGGCGATACACATCTTTAATCCCAGCAGCCAGAAGCTAGGAGGTGGTGGTACATGCCTTTAATCCCAGGACTCAGGATTAAGAGGTAGACCAGTCTCTGTGAGTCCAAAGCCACCCAGATCTACACAAGAGTGAATCAGTCTAAAAGAGAATCAGAGGTCACACCTTTAATCCCAACATTAGGGAAGTATTTAAGACAGAAGCAAGGTCCCAGACAGGCATTCATTCTCCAGCCACACTGAGGAGAGGCAGCAGTTTGAGACTTGGTGAAGAGCTCGTGCATGCATCAGTCCTTTTAGCCTGAGCTAGAGGTGAGAGCTAGTGGCCAGCTGCTTTGCTTTTCTGATCTTCAGCTTGAAGTTTGAACCCCAGTATCAGTCTCTGCGTCTTTTATTTATTTGTGTTCAGGTAGTTGTGGCTGCATGTGTGAGATTGGTTGGTTTATTTAATTTTGTATGTAGTCAAGGCTCACCTGTGTTGTTCAGCTTCAAGATCTCTCTATAAATTCTAGATATAAATCCTTTAGCAGACATGTGACTTGGATACCTTCTCCCATCTGGTGATTAACCCTTTTACTCTGTTGATAGCGGTAGCTTTTGTCTTTCGGGCATTTGGGTTTTGTTTGCTTTGTTTTGTCTCCTTTTTGCTTGGCTTTGTTTTTTGAAATGGTCTCACTAGGTTGGTTTCAAACCAATGGGCACAAGTGATCCTCCTGCCCCAGCATCCTAAGTGGCTGGGCTTCAGAGGTTTTTTGCTGTTGTCTGAGGCTTGAATTTTAAAATGTCTATAAAATCCAGTTTCTCTATTTTCTTTTTGTCAAACACAGTCCAAGAATGGAGTCATGTGAGACTTCTGAGAAAACAGGATGAGAGTCTCGTGACCTCAGTTTCTTCAAAACACGGAATTGTTCTTGGAAAGTGTTTCTGCCCCATGCAGCTGGCCTTGTAATTGTACACTTTTCTCACGTGGCTATTCTTAACCCTTGGAGTATAAATTTTCTGATTCTCTGAATAAGTTGGCTATTGCATGAGACTTTAGTCACCTCATTTTTAGGTCCCTCTCTCCCAGGTTCTCACCGCCTACTAGAACAGTAACACTTCTGTCAACCTGTGCTTTTGGTATAATATCCAAGAAGTTGTCACCAAATCCAATATCATGGCATTCCTCCCCTGTGCTTTCTTCCAAACATTTTATAGTGTTAGGTGTTAACTATCGAGTTATGGATCCATTTCTAAATGCCAAACCACTGTTATGCCTACGGACATCCAATTATTCCAACACCATTTGTTGCAAAGGCTGTCCTTCCACCACCAAGTGGTCTTACTCCCCCAGGAAAGCACCTGACCATTCATAAGAAGGCTTACTTCTGACTCTGCTAGGTGCCATCATCTACACGCCTATCTTTAAGGACATCTGCTGTGACTTCTGCATGGTTATAGTAAGTTCTAACATCTGCAGGTGTGAGTGTCCTCCTTTGTTTTTTTTTTGTTGTTGTTGTTGTTTTGTTTTGTTTTCCAGAATTGTCTTTAGGTCCTTTGGAGCGTGTACCCCCCCCATGCCAACTGAAGAGCCACTAACATCTGAGCATACCACACTGTGCCAGCCACGCCTCTCAGTGTGCCTCTCCGATGACTCCTTCAAGGTTCCATACTGTCTACCCTGTGACACTTGGTTTGTTCACACAGTTTAAAGTGACACCGTAGCTGACATGCTCTAGCCATGACCTCTCCTTTAAGCGTCAAGCTCACACCTGGGAACTGTTAACCCAACATTCCCCCAGGATATATACTAGGGCCCCTCCAATATATCCTGACTGGAACTCCACCCCTATCTTTCCCTGTAATTGCCTTCTGCCTGAGCTCCTGGGGGAGCACAGTCCTCTTTGTCACATGAAAACTGGCACCATCATAGATTCTCCTCTCTCCCCTGTTCCCCCCATTCATTCATTCACCTTGGCTGCCAAGCCCACCTCTTTGGACTTTGAATTCATCCCCTGAACACATTCCATCTCCTTATCTCATCATTCCTAAATTCATCATGCACAGAAGAGTGAAAGCGATTTCTGAGACACATTGGAGGAAGAAGCCCCTCTCTGTGGGAAAAGTCAAGCACAGAGCACTAAATACTATTAAAGTACTGATAACAACACACCTTTGTTGTAGGCACCTCTTTTGTTTGTTTTGCTTTTGCTTTTGTTTTTCAAGACAGGGTTTCTCTGTAGCTTTGGAACCTGTCCTGGAACTCGCTCTGGAGACCAGGCTGGCCTTGAAATCACAGAGATCTGCCTGCCTCTGCCTCCTGAGAGCTGGGATTAAAGGCGTGCGCCACCAATGCCCGACTACAAGCACCTTTTTTAATGTTTATTTTTCCTTTAAATAAGGGAAGATGTTGGGGGCCAGGATCAGGATAACTGACTCTCTAGTTGATAGCTGGTAGATTCTTCTCTGGTGCTTCAGTCATCTTGAGAAAAAAAGGACTGTCACCCAAGCAGTTTGCCAGAATGCCAATATGCAGAACTCGTTGCACAACTGCTTGCTGGCAAAGTCTGTCCCAGCCACAACTGTTTCCAACAACTGGGACAGTGCTTTGCCACATTCCACACAGCCCTGTGACCCTGCAGCCATTTGCACCCTTCAAGACAGGGAGCTATTTCCTTCCACTGGTGGCTCAGCAGAAGGCCGGTGACTGGCACAAATATACTCTCATGAACATACAAGGCGGCGGGGTGGGGGGGCAGCGCTGCTGTGCAAGTATGGCCTTTCATTTGCATGAATAACTGACTGTGCTGTGATAGGCTGATACAGACCATACATTTCATTTGCATGAAGAACTGCTGTGATTGGTGAAGGTGCCCCTGCTGACTACCCTTCTGGCACATATAAGAAGGATATTCAGCTCAGTGTGTGTGTGTGTGTGTGTGTGTGTGTGTGTGTGAGAGAGAGAGAGAGAGAGAGAGAGAGAGAGAGAGAGAGAGAGAGATACTGTCTCGCTCCAGGTGTTACAACATTAGAATGAAGAAAAGGCTTTTTTGACATGTCAGTTTGTTTTGTTGTTGCTGGTGTTGTGTCTGCTTTTGCTCCTTGCCGTTAGCAGAGTGGACCAAGCTGGTAACACAGATAAGAAGGTAGCTAAAGAGCTAGAGAGAGGGGCTGAGGAGACAGCTCGATGGATAAAGTGCTTGTCAAGCAAATGCAAGACCGTGAGTTCAAATCCCCACAACCATATAACCCTAGTGCTCCCAGAAGTCCCTGGACCAGCCAGCCTGGCATACACTACATCAAACAACAAAGAACTGCTCTGTCTCAAACAGGGTGGAAGGTGAGGACCAACACTGGAGGCTGCTCCCTGACTCTCTCTCTCTCTCCTCTCTCTCTCTGACACACACACACACACACACACACACACACACTGTCACACACTGGTGTACACACAGAGTTCCAGACAGTGGTCAGGACAGAAATGACAGGGGACAGAGAAGAGAAAGACAATGATGCCTGAAGAGCTGGAGACAAGAGACTGCAGGCCCTGGTCACTGGACGAGTTCCAAAGAACAGCCAAGCCTTACAACCCAAGGGTGTCACATACCTTGTGCCTGGGAGCTCCAATACTAGCTACTGTCAAAGGCTGCAGAGCCCAATGTGCTGCGTCTGAGAGCTATAACATTTGTCACTGTATATAGATAGCATTTGAAGGTTCCAGAAACTGAGGCCTATACGACAGTTCTAAACCTAGGTGTCACTTGCTGCTTCTGCTGCCTGCTGCCACCCACTGTTGCTAAAAGCTGAGGATTACAGTGGCTGCCAAGCTCCAGGACCACTGGAGGTTAATGCCCACAGCAATAAGCCTCTAGCATAAAAATCCTAGAGCCATAATCTAAAGCCTGGACTAGCTCTCAGGGTTCAGAGCTGTGAGTGCCTGGGTCAGCCAACCCAGCCCTTTGAAGGGTTAGTTTTCAATGTTAACTTGCCATGGCATCATCACCTGGGAAGAGAGAGTCTCAACTGTGGAATTCTAGATCAGAATTGGCCTGTGGGCGGGTAGCCTTGTCTGCTTGATTCTGGTGCTGTGTCAAAACACTGCCCTGAGGAAAGAGCTAACTGGGCTTATTTATATTCCAGAGAGGCCATAATGTATGACAGTGGAGGCAAGGCAGCAGGCAGCGAGAGCAGGAAGTCCAAAGATCATGTCTTCAACAACAAACGTAAAGCACAGTGTGAACAGGAAGTGGGGTGAGGCTGAAGGCCCACCCTCGGTAATGCACTTCCCCCAGCATGGCTCCTCCTCCCAAAGACCCCATAACCTCCCCCCCCAACACCACACTCTGGGGGCCAAGAGTTCAAACACCTGAGCTTACCATGGGACATTCCTTATTTAAAACACCACACTGTCTCTGCTGTTACTGATGCCAGCACCATTCCCCACTGGGCTGAACTGTGGGAGCGCGAAGAAAGCTGGCTGAGCAAGCGTCTATGGATGCGCTTATCTCTCTGCTCCTCCTGACCGTGGGTGTGAGAACAGCTGCTGGAGTTCCTGCCTCACCTTCTCCAGAATGATGGACTATAGCTTGGACTTGTTAGTTCCTATTTGGGTGGGGCAAAAAGCCAACTGACTGGTAACATTTCTAAAAGGCAAATGTAAAAGCTTCATCAGTCCCCCTGCCTGGAGATACCCTGGGCCCAGGGACACCCAGGGGCTGTGCTCTTTGCACCATCTCCAGGGTGGAGACACCCAGGGAACAGGCTCTTTGCATCATCTTTGCTTTTCCTGAGTTCACAGCTTACTAGGTGGTGCTTTGCTCCTGGCTACAAGGCAGTCTTTTCTAAATGAGTGTGTCACTGCCTGCGTAGAAGTGAAAGTTTACTGTAGCTTTATAAACAGCCTTGGACTACAGTACCGCTGTTACTGCAAAAGAGCAATGAAAGGAATTTTCATAGTAAACAATGCAGTGTCTCCTGCCCTAATTTCCCCACACCAGGCCCTTAGGTAAAGATGTCTTAGGCCTTTGCTTTCTTAGATGGCTGTTTTGCTGGTCCTACACTGGGCAGTTAGTTACAGCTCCCTTCTCCCACTGAGTATCCTTGGTAGAAACAGTCAGTGGGTAGAAACATTCTTTTTGAAAGATGTGAAGTAGGCAGTGTCTTCTAGAAAGATCATCCAAACACAAGCTTTCTGGTCCTGCTAGCTGAGATGAAGAAGCAGGCAGAAAATGGCTCACACTGCCCTGGAGAACCTGACTTGGAGTATGGCAGCCACAATGCCAGCCAGCTTCCCCCTTACTTCCCTACCCTAATTGGGGGACTTGGACTTGGGGGCTGATGTTTTGTGACTATGGGCTCGTTCATATCTTTGTAAACTCAGATTCAGTGTTCGCTCTGTTCTTCAGAGCTGAGGAATGAAGCATCCGCCCTGAACTTGAGGAAATGTGAAGCCAGGCTCCGCCTTGAAAGCTCAAGCCCTGCTAGTGCTCTCTCTTCTCCCACCAGCCCAGCCTTCTTGGGGGTCTGAGCAAGAAGACTGTCCCCAGACAAACTTCCCAGGATGCAGGATTCTGGAAGAGGGAGACTGGCTAACCTCGGCCAGAAGTGGTCAGCAGAAACCTCACAGAGACTCCCTACCCCTGCTTACAAGAAACCTAGACATGAGTCAGTGACCTGCCTAGTAAGCTGACCCACACAGCATGTCACTACTGAGAAATCCTCCCACTACCTTGGTTCATCTAAGACATCCAGGAAGATATTTAAGAAAATACTGTGTCTCAGAACAGATGAGGGTCAAACAGCTCTCATAGACCCCAGCCACTTCTCCGTGCCCTCTCATCTCCTCTCTATTGCCCCCTCCCCAGTTCCCTGCCCTGGGCCTCAACCATCAGCTTCCTGGAATCCTGGGAGGATTCCCATACTTCAGGCTACCTCCAGCTAGAGTAATCAGCACCTCACTCTCTGCTCACATCCTGGACACAGGCCACTGGCCCAGAGCACAGAAGCCTGAGGACCAGAAGACTGGAAGCCCTGGCTTCTAGGCCACTACCTACTACAGCTTGCCCTGTAGGTCTAGGCAGGTCTCTTCTCTCCAAGCCTCAGTTTCTCCTATTGGAAGAGGCAAGATTAGACAACACAAGCCCAGCCGTTCTCATTCCCAAAGCATCGGATATGGTTTAAGATTGTGTGTAGTGTGTGAACCTAGAAGAGAGGGGTCCCAGGGCCAGCTTTTACGGCACAGACACTCAGTGATCCTCACAGGGGCCACGCAAACTACACAGTGGGGTGAGGCCGGTGAGACCTCCTCAAAGTTGCCAGTGCCTCCCAATGTGAAGGGGGGGAAAACAATGAATTTCATTCCAAATAAGGGAACTTACAGCAGAGTTCCCTGCCATGGCCCAGTTCCGGCTGGTTTATGTTAGCTGAATAAGACTAAACAGACCTTCATGTTCCCAGTATTAAGCACTCAAAATGAAAAAGCGCCTGTTTGTCTCCAGCACTGGGACATGGGAGAAGCTAGCTCTCCACTGAGGCTCCTGGGAAGCTTGGGGACCAGGGCTGCCTGCCGAGGGCAGCAGGTCAGAAAGTCAGCCTCAAAGCAGGCAAAGCCTGAGGCAGGTAGGGGATGGAGAGGGCTACACAGAGTTGGACTGCAGAGCTGGAGATGTGAGGGGGAGCAGGACAATGAGATGGTGAAGAAGACTATGCAGGGGAGAGAGGTAGGCAGACAACCATAAAAACCCCGAGAAACCAGCACCACCACCACCACCCTGTCACCGCCACCGCCACTGCCACCGCCATCACCACCGTCACCGCCACTGTCACCGTCACCGCCACTGTCACCGCCACCGCCACCACTGCGGTAACCGTCAACGCTACCACCACATCACAATCACCACCAACACCACCACCGCCATCACCACCACAACCAGATTTATCCCAGAGACCAGGAGGCAGGAGAAAGAAAGAAAAGGGACTGGACACCTCCAGGCCAGCAAGCACTAAGTTCCCAGCCACCTCAGCTACCTCCCCCTCAGTGGGGGCAACAACCTGCCTGAGATGTGTATTTCATTATTTACCAAGTAGAGAAGGCTGAAGTAAGATGACTTTCTGCTTTTCCAGCAAGTCGCCTCTCCATACCCACCTGCCCTCTGGCCTGCCCCTTCATCCCTTCAAGGCCTTTGCCACTGTGTCTCACAGCTGGAGGGCAGGCCTCACGGTTTCTATCTTAGAGGTGAATATGCCAACACTCAGGGAGGAATGTGACCTGCCCAATGTCACTTGTGTGCAGAGGGGAGAGCGAGGACCAGTGGATCCCACAGCTTTGGAATCCTCTGATTCAGACCCCACACTGAGGCTAGACTTACCTGAGCAGTGTCATAGGCAGCTCCATCCCAAGGCAAAGCCCTTTTCACCATTGTTCAAAACAAATCCTTCATCGGGCCTTCTGGCACACCCCTGCAACACCAGCATTCAGGAGGCAGAGGCAGGAGGACCACTGCTAGTTAGAGACCGGCCTGTGGTATATAATGAGTTCTGGGCCAGCCTGGGCTACCCAACAAGACTCCCAAAAGACCAAACAAGGGGCTGGGTGAGGATGTAGCTCAGCTGATGACAGAGGGCTTCCAAGCACGCACCAAACCCTGGGCTTGTCCTCAGCACCACACAGCCTGGGTGTGGAGACACGTATCTCCACCACGTCTAGCACTTAGAGGCAAAGGCGGGAAGATCAGAAGTTCAAGGACATTCTGAGCTACACGGAAAGAAGAAAGCCAGCCTGGGCTACATAGCATAATCTCAAATAAAACACACTTTTTCTCCGGGGACCCCTCCCTCCCTTCACTACCCTTCCTTTTCTCCACCCGAGTGATCTCTACCAACCAGCTGTGAGGGCAGGGCCATGAGCTGGTGCCCAGAGCCTGGCATTCACTCTGGCACCAGAAAGAACCTGTGCTGTCAGTAACCTGGTACCGGGGTTTGGTATTCAGGAATGCCATTGCAGCAAAGTGGGGACCCAGGGGTGAAACTCAGAGACAGAGCTCTTGGTCAGCACACAGATGACCGTGGGTTCTGGATAGTGAGAATGAGGATGAGGAAGAAGAAAGGGAAGAGGAGGGGGGAGAAGGGAAGGAAGAACCACACAACACTGGCAGTTCCAAGTTTGAATTTCCCTATCAAGCTATTCTTGCATTCATTTCAAAGCACATCAAATGCCCTTTGTGAGCGCCAGGCACTAGGCATGGTGACCCACAGTAAGTGGCAGAGGTGTGATCACCAACAAGCAAATGGGTACTGACGGTGTGATCACTGCTCAGTTGGGTAATCGGGGACATAGCACAGAGGACACCAAGGCCATCTGACCTAACCCGCTGGTCAGGGAAAGCTCCCCTACAGGAATTGCTATCTGAGAGGAGGCCTGAGGTGAGTCTAGAATGACAACAGCCAGGGTTTGTTGTGCTTTCATTACTAACCAAGCATTATCTCAAACAAGGAACAGAATGTGGAAGCCCTCACCCTGTCACCAAGTCCTCTGAACCTGTGCTCCGCCATGGCTGATTCTCACCACCGCCTTCCCTTCTCACACCTCCAACTGGCATGGCTGCTCAACCCAGCCTCGCTGCCATGTCCTCAGGGAGCTCCAGAGGCCCATTGGGCTATCCCAGAGGTCAGCATCTGGATTGGACTCCCACAGTCCAGACGCATCCCAGGCCTCTCAGCCTCCTTGGCCAGGCCCAGAGAGTTGAGCCAGAGGTGGGATCCCCGCAGACCCAAATGAGGCCAGCCCGCATCCCAGACAGAACGACTAGCAAAGAGACTGCCTTCTCGGGTGTCATGAGTCTCCTGGCCACAGGGAAGCGGCTCCATACTGCAGGAGACATTCTCAAAACAGGAAAGGAATCACCACAGAGCTAGAAACTGCCTCCCCACCTGGCCCCTCCCCTCGGCACTGCATATGAGGGCATCTTTAAGTCAGGATGGTCCCTCTGCAGGAGGGTTGGGGAGAGCTGGGAGCAGGGACCCTCAACTCAGAACCCACTGGTCAAGAGGTACAGGCAGTCAGGAGGGTTCCCAGGAGGCAGCCAGGAAATAAAACCAAGACAGCATCCCTCTCACAGGCATGTCACATGGCAACACAACACTGTCTCTACAAAGCTCACACTGGAGAATTGTACAGCTGAGTGACAAAAAAAATCTCATAAATTTTACATAATTTACAATTCTGTGTCCAGCCTTGTTCACTGTGATCCTTAGCCCATGGACCCCATATTAGACCCGCCTGTCGGGAGCTTGGGCATGACCCAGTTGACATCTCAAGACACATGGAACATGTTTCCTATACAACAACTTCAGCTCTCTCCATGGGACAGAAGATGAGGCTGAGGCCCTTTGTAGACACTGATTTTCTCGCCCAGGTGCCAGGACTGCCAAGGCAAGAAGCCAATCTTTGTGCATCCTGGCCACTAAGACAGTCAGAGCCCTTCAACCATGCTTAAAACGTTCTCGGCCACCCTTGGTCAGGGTAACTGACCACTAGGAGCAAAGCTATGGGCCTAACCAGCCTGGCTTGGCTTTGGACAGCCCTCCTGAGCTCTACTGCACCAAGCCCTGAAAACCCAGGCTTAACAAACCCTGCTTAGTGACCACGCCCTCCCCCCAGGGGCCACTCAGCACAAGTTAAGATCCAACTGGCATTAATCTGACCAAGCTGGCAGTGCCTGGGGCAACTTAAGTACTGTCATCACGAATTTGACTCACAGAGCAATGGCCATCAGTGCCTGTAGAACACACCATTAGTGTCACTTTGGAAGGCTCAAGTGAGTGTAGACGGTACTTTGGGAGACAGCCTCACTGCCTGGCCAAAGCTAACACCCAGACACCCAGAGCCGAAAGTGACTTTAGCTATGGTCTCAGGGCCAAGCAAAGAGTGGAGAAGCCTGGGCATCATCTCAGGGGACTCTACGGGGCCCTTCATCTGCTCATGGCCCCAGGAAGTCTTCCCCTCTTCACCGCAAGGCCTGTTAAACAAACCCCAAGCCCCAAAAGGGAGCCTCACCCCAACGCTAAAAACCTGAGCTCAAAAGGATGCCTGGCCATAGAAATCTAAGGTTGATTGTAGTTATGATCCTGGACACTGACGAAGACAGTTGTCCTCCAGAAGAGAGTCCTCACCCAGCATGGGGCCTAGACCCCGACACCGGCAACCCCAGCACCAGCCTACAATCTTGCCTGCAAAAAAAATGGCACCATCACCCCAAAATAGAACCTAGGACATCAGGAAGTCAGCTTTACTGCCAGGCCACCTCTCCTTTCAGGACAAGCCCTGAGCTTAGAGGAGAAAACTCAACTCCTCAAGACCCACCTAGCCGATTATTACTGTTTTGTTTCTTTTTGTTTTGTTCTATTTTTATTTAGCTTAGGACTTGGGGGGGTTGTTTTTGAGGGAGAGAGAGAGAGAGAGAGAGAGAGAGAGAGAGAGAGAGAGAGAGAGAGAGAGATGCTATGTAGCCCAGGCTAGGCCCATACACATGATCCGCCTACACGCAAGTATGTACCATCATACCAGATTATATTTTTTTTCTTTTTTTTTCTTTTATTTTTGAGACAGGGTTTCTCTGTGTATCCCTAGCTGTCCTGGAATTTACTCTGTAGACCAGGCTAGCCTCAAACTCAGAGACCTGCCTGCCTCTGCCTCCTAAGTGCTGGGATCAAAGGCTTGCATCCTCATGCCTGGCTTTGTTTGTTTAACATGACTCTAACTCAAAGCTCTGACGAAGAAAGCCCAATCTCCCTCAAGCAGGTTTTCTCTCATTTTTCAATTAAGGAGACAGGCTACTTTTGTGGAGTCAGAGCCTTAGTGTCCAGGTGGGCTGTCCTCTGCTGAGAAAACGTTGGCTTGTGTTGTCCTAACCATCTCCATCATCAGATCCACACTAGAGCCCGGGTCCCTGGCCCGTCCCCTGAGCCCCAGCCTCTGCACCTCATGAGGTTTTGTGCATAGAATCCGTTACAGTTTTGAGATGAAATGTCCTTCACCGTTCATGTGCTGAAGGCCTGGTCCTCAGCTGGCGGCACTACTGAGGTGACTGGGCCATGAGGACTCAAACTTTGTCGATGAATGAAGCCATGGACAATGAATGGGCTGTTGGGAGGTGGTTCCTCCCTGTAGGAAGTGTAGAACCTCTCACGCTCTCTGTTTCCTGCCCACTGTAGGAGAGCTGTTTCACTCTGTACCCCAGACTCTGCCATGCTGCCCTGCTTCACCTCGGCCGAGTGACTGTGGACTGAGACGTCACAAACAAAACTGAAATAAATCTTTCCCCCTTTAAACTACTTTTGTTGGGCATTTTGCATAGCTAGGGCATCCTTCCGGCTTCACTCACTCTGCCTGGAGCAAGGTGCCCCTCCCTCTGTGGCGCTGCACACCACTCTCCTTAGACACACTCTATCTCCCAGGGGACACAAGCAGCCTCTCAGCAGATGCCAGGCAGGCCCCGGCAAAGCTCTCCATTTTTTGTCCTTTCTCTGACCTCTGGAGTGGTGAGGAGGCCTCTAGGGGGAAGAGGGCTTTTAAAAGAGGCCATCCAGGTAAGTCAGTAACCACCACCCCCCACCTTCCTGCATCCCAGGAAGAATCAGCTCTTGTTCCTCCTGGCTAGATCTCCACACATAGCTAGTGAGTTACCTGCGAGGACAGACAGCCTATGGGATAGCTGAGACAAGGACATGGATGCTTAAGATTTTTATGGAAATTTCCTTGGCCAGGAGCACTGGATGCTTATGGCCTGACTCAGTCCTCTAAGTCAACAGCATCTCCCAACAACCCTGAGCTTGGACCTCTGCTCAGTGCAGGGACCCCAGTTCTTCCTGGGCCTTCACTGCATGGCTCACACCTAGCTCAGAGTTTCCAACAGAATGTAAGGACATTGGGATAAGCTGTGATGTTTAATATGCAGACACCAGGGGTGACATGTAGAGCGTGCCATGTCCAGCATGGTTACCATGTGGGATAAGCTGCGATGTTTAACATGCAGGTACCGGGAAGACATGTGGAGTGTGCCATGTCCAGCATGGTTACTGCTCCCTCTAGAAACATGAAGTAGACCCTGCTCTTAGTAGGTCGTTTACCTAAGGAAACCTCCTGGGACCGAAGCCCAGTCAAACACCCACAGTCACTGCCTGTCACTTGTCCTAAGTGTCTCTGAGTAAAGAACTATCGGGTCAGGCAGAGTGGCTTGAACCTGTCATCCCCACTCCAGAGATGGAGGCAGGAAGGTCCCAGGTCAGCCTAGGAAAGGAGATGGAGCATTATTTGTCCTCCTAATGGTGGCTGTCTGGTGACTTTCCTCCGAAGAGCACAACATGGAGGTCCCACGGGGAAACTGTCAAACACTGCTTGAGCCAGGCACTCACCCAACAGCAACAGTGATAAACCAGTTAACCATCTAACTGGTGCTGGGCGTTAGGCGGGAACTGGCACAGGGAAGGAAGAAAGGCATGCTTTGACCCCGTTACCTTGTCATAAAACACCAGAGTAGGCCATCAGGCCAGACTGCTGACAAGTTACAGTTGGAGCCCCAATGACTAAATCAAGCTAAATACTTGTGGAGTTCAAGATGGTGATAGAAATGACAAAGACAAAGGGCACTTGTTCCCAAAGCCACATCCCATGTAATGCCCTTTGGTAATGCCCTTGTGTGATGGCTAGTTTTGGTTGACAACTTGATTGTATCTGGAATCAACCAAGATACACACTCCGAGTGGGTTTGTGAGGACACCTCAAGGAAGGGTTAAGTAAGGGAGAAGGCCCTCCCCCAGAGTAGGCAGCACCTTTTGGTGTCACAAATAAAAGGTGGCCCTAGCACAAAGCAGTCCTTTCCCTCACGGCCTGCCTGCCCACGGCCTGCCCGCCCACGGCCTGCCTGCCCATGGCCTGCGTGCCTTCACTTCTAACTAGTGAACTTGCTATCCCATTGCTTCAGCCACAGCCTCCATCCTTTGCTAACATCAAAACCCAGCTTCTTGAACCTTCTAAAAGGGACCCAAGATCAGCAGCTGTCCAGGAACAGTGCAGGCCTTCAGCACCAGATTGGGACTGCTGAGGTATCCAGACTCACGGACTGAGAAGCTACCAGGCTCTTTTCAACATGCAGGTGGCCTCTGCTGGACTCCCCAGCCCCATCCTGCAAGCCAAGCCAATAAACATGCTTTATAGTGTATATTCATTCTATTGGTTCCTTTCCTCTAGGGAATTCTGATGCATACAGTAAGGTGCCAGAGTCTCTTCATAACCCATCTCAACACACAACCTGTCTCTGTCTCTGTCTTTCTCTGTGTGTCTGTGTGTCATTCTGTCTCTTTCTCTCATAACAAAATTTTATTTAAAATTACTAATTGTGGGGAGCTGGAAAGACAGCTTAGAGGTTAAGAGCACTTGTTGCTCTTATAGAGGATTGGAATTTGGTTCCCAGCACTTAGATGGTTCATACCTGCCTGTAACTCCAACTCTAAGGGATCTAACTCCCTATTCTGGCCTCTGCCCGAACCCACAACCACTTATACACACACACACACACACACACACACACACACACACACACACACACACAAACACCAAATAACAAAATTAAAATAAAGTTTTAGTTACTAACTTTGAAGGTCATGAAAATAAGCAATGCATTATAAATGGACCCACAAGCTTGGCTGCAAAAATCACCCCTGATATGGGTTGTGGTAACAGTTGTCCTGGTGACTTTGTATGAACCTGAAGTCCATTTTGCTGAAACCACTGACTCTTCACTGGAGTCTACACAGATGAGTGGGATGGGATAAAAGGCTTGGCATCTCTGTCTTCATATTCTGCCTGTCCCCTCTTGCTGTCTAAGCTTGGCCAGACTCTACTCAGTTCTGCATATGGATATATGACCATTTTAAAATGTGTTGCCCAAGATCATAATTCAGCATTTACTTGGTTTATTGCCCACTGGGTTTGGTAGGTGTTTCTTTTCCTGAGCCCTTGGGCTTTCTTAGCAACTCCACTATCGACTGTCCTTCAGTCTCATTATGAGTCCAAACTATGAGGACACATTATGGGAGACAATGAGGAACTCAGCAGCTCCTGGGTTAAGTCAACCATCCGTTAGCCTGAAAACCTCAAGAGAAAGTGCTTGTGCACAAGAAGGAAAACATCTTTGTAAATCTTGCCCGTGACCAGTGGACAATTACTGAATGTTGGCGCACCCCAGAGCAACCAATAAAAGCCTGTTGCTGTCTCCTGTTCAGCAAGGAGCAATGCTGTCCCACCCCATTCCCACCTGGCTTCTACTTTTTTTTTTTTTTGACTTTTTGTGGTGCTAGAGATCAAACCTAGGTCCCCACAAATGCTAGGCAAGTGCTCCTCTACTGAGACATACCCTCAGATGTTTCTTTAGACAGGGCCTTGCCTTGTGGCTCAAGCTGCCCTAGAACCAGTTCTGTAAGCCAGGCTGACCTCACATTTGCATGGATCCCCACAGCTGTGTTCCCCTGGCTTCGGCTGAAAGTCCCAGTGAAGGAACCTCACTGACGCTGGCCTTGTTCCTGTAGTTTCAATGCCATAAAACCCGGCCATCCAGAGTCGGGTATAACAGGGTAAAAATGACACTTTACCCTTTAGAGGCTTTCTCTCCAAGCCTGCAGCCACAATCTAATCATGAGGGGGCATCAAATTCCAGTTAGTCTCCAAATGCCCAACCAGTGTACACACACACACACACACACACACACACACACACACACACACCACACACAGAGTGTTAACCACAAATAGAATGTATTATCCTAAATGAGGAGTCTAATATCAAGAAAAGACACTAGGGTACACTGAGGAAAATCTAAATTACTACAGTCATTAATAACACAGTGTCAGAATTGTCATTGTCACAAATATTCCACACTAATGGGAGACGCTAACAGCAGAGCAACTGGGGATAAGGTTGCAGTTGGGTGGTACAGCACTTGTCTCGCACGCACAAAGACCCTGATTCGACTACCAGCACCGTGAGAAAGAGAATGAGAAAATCTAGGCATATGTGGGGAGAGGGACTTTAACTGAGGAACCGCCTCCATAGGACTGGCCTGTGGGCATGTCTGGGGGACATTCTCTTGATTGTTAATTGATGTTGGAGGGTCCAACTCACTGAAAGGGATTCCATCCCTAGGCAGATTGGCCTGAGCTGTATGTAAGAAAGGTAGCTGAGTGCGAGCCTGGAGAGAAAGCCAGTAACATCATTCCTCTGTGGTTTCTGCTTCCAGTTCCTGCCTCGGCGCCCCTCGAGAGTGGACTGTAAGATGAAGTAAACCCTTTCCTCCCCAAGTTGTTTTTGGCCATAATACAGCAACAGAAAAGCAACCTAGGACAGAATTACAGAAATTCCCAATTCCCTTTTCCAGTAATTTTATAAATCTAAAACTGTCCTGAAATGAAAAGATGGTTTTTAAAAATTATGTCAAAAAGACATTATCAAGCTACCACTTGCAAAGTCAGTGGATGGGGTTGGGAGAGCCAGACAGGCATGTTTGGGAGTCTGTCCCTCTCTGTCCATGTCCTCTTACACTTAGGTTCATCTTGGAACTCCTTTGACCGCTGGTAGAAAGAGACACCAGGGCTTTGTACGTCACTTTATATAGGTGTTCATAGTTGTTCTGGACCTGGGGACGGGGCTGAGCTTGCAGATGCTGTAAATCTGCTGGGGCTCCTGGAGGTTTAGGCTAGAGAAATCGGAAGCAGTCACACACTGGTGCCTGGCACATCCCCAGCATCAGCACCTGCCTGCACAAGGACTGCCTTCCATCTGTACACCCAGCATGATGATTTGAACCAGATACAGGGCTACAGCGGCCACTCCACCTTAGGGCACCAGGTGGCATTTCAGCCTATGCACCAACAGAAGTCAAGATTTTTTTTTAAATTTTTGTTTAAAGAAATGTTCCATTTTGTTTGTTTTGTGGGTTGCTTGGTTTTCTTTTTTTTTCTTTTTCTTTTTTTTTTTCTTTTTGGTTTTGTTTTTTGTTTGGTTGGTTGGTTTTTTGGTTTTTCAAGACAGGGTTTCTCTGTGGCTTTAGAGGCTGTCCTGGAACTAACTCTGTAGACCAGGCTGGCTTTGAACTCACAGAGATCCACCTGCCTCTGCCTCCCGAGTGCTGGGACTAAAGGCATGCGCCACCAACGCCCGGCTTTTTTTTTTTTTTTTTTAACAGAGTCTTGTTTTGTAACACAGGATATCCTCAAACTCAAGATCTCCCTGTCTCAGTCTCCCAAAGGATGGGATTGCAGGCAGATAGCACCACTCCAGGCCTAATTTTTTTGTTGTTTTGTTTTGGCTTCTTGTGCGTGTTTGTTTGTTGACAAAGGGTCTCATTTAACCTAGGCTGGCCTAGGATTCACTGTGTAGCCAAGAATAACCTTGGATTCTTCATCCTCCTACTGCTGCCATCCAAGGCACTTCTATTACAAATGAACACCAGCACATTAATCCAGGGCGTTAACTCTGAGCTGGGCAAGCACTTTACCAACCGAGTTTTACTCTTTTAAAAGTGGTAGCTTAAAGTCAAACACATCTTAGAGTTCTACTCAGCTCTATCTGTTACCAACCATATGACTTTCTCCATCTGCAAAGGGTTAAAATCACTCCTATACAGCATGTCAACCATCATTCAAAGGGTTAAAATAGTGGGCAAGTGAGGCTTGGGCTGTCAAACTTAACAAGCCAAGTTCAGTCCCCAGGATTGGTATGGTAGAGGGTGGGAGTTCTCCGCTAAGTTGTGCTCTGAACCCCACATGTGCCTATGTTCCTGTGTGGGTGCATGCCTACTAATATAATACCATTTTTCAAGTTCAGATAGTTCAGTTGGAAGAAGACATGCCACACAGGCTCTTCGAATGTTAGCAATTATCATATTCCGACTCATTTTCATTTGTTCATTTATCATTTTGGTTTCTGCTTGCTTCCCACTAGCTCCATGGTGGCCAGTCCCCATCTATTGTGGAACACTACTGTGCCCTACAGAAATGCTGGCCACTGTTCAGGCCTAGTGTGTGTTTGTTAAATGGAGCTTCTCCCCCGCACCAGAGCATCCCA
Organism: Cricetulus griseus; assembly: GCF_003668045.3. NCBI lineage: Eukaryota > Metazoa > Chordata > Mammalia > Rodentia > Cricetidae > Cricetulus > Cricetulus griseus. Next base: position 14,361,589 of record NC_048596.1, read on the forward strand.
GGAAACCATGTCTGAACCCTGTGCCCAAACCCAGAGCACCACCACGTCACCACCCCCAAACTGTGGCTAGAACAAAAACAGCCAGGCCACCTACCTGCCTCAAAGAAGCCTATGAAAGCCTTTGTTCTTAAAGTGCCCTGCCTCACTCTACAAATATCAGCACCTGCTCAGCTCAGAACCAGCAGGATTTCAGTAATATCTCCTGATAAGCCACACCCACAGGATCACATGGCTGAGAAATGGCAGAGAGCCAACTGGGCTTATCCCCAAAGCACCACTCTCCTCACAGGCCTGCCCATCTCTATGGTCTGGTCCAGCTCTTTCTGTGCCACCAGGCCTGACCATTGGCTAGTTCATGTCCCTGCGTCCCTGAAGTAGGTTTCCCAGATGTTACCAAGGAGACTTGCATCCTGCCCAGGGTTGCCAAAGCAACCAGCTCAGCGAGAAGCAGCCCCTCAGCCTCTAGCCTGTGGGTGTGCAGGTCCAGGAATGAGATAATCGCAGATTAACAGGAAGCAGCCCCAGCCAGCTGCACACCAGGGCAAAGGCAACCCTGGCATCCGCTACGCGGTGCCCAACTCCTGATCCCCTCCCCCCTTCCTCCATCTGTTCCTACATTTGCCTGTCTTGCCTCTAGCTTGGACTCTAAAGCCAAGGGCTGGTCTTGATGTGAGAACCTCGAGAGTTATGACACCCGCTGTGGGTCAGTGGCCTTATAAAAATGTGTGTACACACAGAGGAAGGGCCAGCTGAAGACCCAATAAGATGGAGGAGTGTACAAGACAAGAAAAGGGCTCTGACCAGAACTAGTATAGACAGCCAGTCTTTAGCAGTGTGAGAGACAAGTTCCTGCTGTCTAAGCCTTCGGCCAGTGGTGTTGTTATGTATCAGTATTGGTTGCCTGGGCAGAGCAAGATACCATTCCAGGAACAGCAAAAAGTCCCAGTAAGGAGAAATACTTCTAAGACCAGTCTTCTCCCTTGTGACCTTCCATGTCCTGGGGCAAAAACTCAGAGAAGAAAACACACCAGCCTTACACTTACTGGGAGAGTTATGAATTCCTCTTTATTGAAGGCATCATGAGAAATAGGGATTTGACTTTTGAACATGTTTTTGTTTTTATTTGTGTGTCGGTTTGAGTATATGTTGCCTGTGAAGGCAAGGAGAGGATCAGAAAGAGCTCTCTGGGCTGGAGTTACAGGTGGTTGTGAGCTGCTCAATATGGCTGCTGGGAACCAAAGTCACTGGGGAAGCTGTGAGGGGCTGGAGGCTGGGGATCCTGCATTAGTCACCTTAGATGTCCTTTGGCTTCCAAAGGGAGGGAGCATCAAGACCTTTGTTATACTTCCTTTCTGCCTCCGGAGCTCTGCCTTGTCTCTTACCTACGACTGAAGAGAAAACCAACCAACCCAAGACAAGGTAGCAGATACAGTAGCATGGTGGCTTAAATAGGAAGTGTCCCATAGGCTCAGATATTTGAATGCTTAGTCGCCATGGTGTGGTACTATTTGAGCAGGATTAGGAGGTGTCACCTTGTTGGAGTAGGTGTGGCCTTGTTGGAGGAAGTTTGTGTAGGGAGGGTAGGCTTTGAGGTTTCAAAAACCCATGCGCAGCCAACCTCAGTCTCTCTGCCCACCCCTCCACGCCCTCGTACCCACCATCCTGCCCCAACTGCCCAAAAGGAGATCAGGGTGTAGCTCTCAGCTCCTGTCCCAGTACCTGCCTGAATGTCATCATGCTCCCCGCCATCCTGCATAAGGACTAACCCTCTGAAGCTGTAAATGATCCCCAATTAAATGCTCTATTATAGGAGTTGCCTTGGCCATGGTGTCTCTTCACAGCAATAGAACAGCCCCTGAGACAAGCAGCAAACTCTAAAGTCCAAGGATCCTGGGGTTGAATTCCAGCTCCAGCCAATTCTTCTCCAATCACCCTCAACCCCAAGATAGGTTCTTACTCTGTAGCACTGGCTGACCTCAAACTCAAAGATCGGCCTGCTTCTGCCCCCTAAAGGCATGCATCACTGCCCAGCCCATCACCTTTTTTATTACCCATGGGAGGCTGTGTCACAGTATAGTGTGACGTCAGAAACAGTGTACATAGGGGTCAGTTCTCTGCTTCCACTATGGGCTCTGGAGATTGAATTCATGTATCATCAGGTTTGACAGCAAACACCCCATCTGCTGAAGCACCTCTCCTGCCCTTCCATTCATTTCTAACAGATCTAGGGCAGGTCACTCAACGTCTCTCAGCCTTTGCCCCATCTGTAAAATGCTTTGGTATATTGTCAGGAGAGTATTGATGGAAAAATCTACATAGAACATACTTAGCACACAGTAACCACCCAACACAGGACTGCTACTGTAAATATTACGATGATAATTAGCAAACAGAGTTCAAAGGTAAAGCTGAACTGAAAACTGACAGGGGAGATAGGTAGCTGTCCATCCCAGCCTCTCTGACATCTAGTGTGACCAAAGAGGCCACCAGAGACACCCTGGCCTCTGTGCTGCAGCTGGGGGGTAGATGAGCTCACCGAGTCTGCCAACATCATGGCAACTAAGGAAGGAGCCCAGACAGCCATGGAAATGTCTGAGTTTGCCAAAGAATGGAAGCTTTGATTATCTGATTCTGGCTGCCTAAGCTACTGTGGACGGGAGGACTAACGATAACAGTACGGTCACTCTCAAGACCAGAGGCAGGAATGAAGACAGCAGCAAGCCAGGTGTGATGGTGCACACCTGCAATCCCAGAATTCAGGAGGCTGAGGCAGGAAAACTGTCATGAGCTTGAGGGCAGCCTAGGCTGCATAGTGAATTTCAGGCCACTCTCGGCTACAGAAGAAGACCTTCCCTTGAAACATATAAAGGACGGTAAGATGACTCAGCAGGTAAATGCACTTGCCACCAAACCTGACTACCTAAGTAGGACACCCAAAGCCCACATGATAGAATAAAACTGACACACATTTTCTCTCAGTGTCTGTCTCTCTCTCATCACCCCTCACTCACTCTCACACACACACTCACAAATAAATATGAAAAACAAGCAAGCTTGCCTTTAACCCCAGCACTTAGGAGGCAGAGGCAGATGGATCTCTGTGAGTTCGAGGCCAGCCTGGTCTACAGAGTGAGTGCCAGGATAGGCTCCAAAGCTATACAGAGAAACCCTGTCCTGAAAAGCAAACCAAAAAAAGAAAATAGAAACAGAAAAACAAGCAAGCAAAACACAGAAATGCAGGAAAACCAGAAGTTCATGGCCAGCCTCAGCTACATAAGACCCTGTCTTAAACAAACAGCAACAGGGATATATGGCACAGAACTGCCTAGGACCTGGTCCAGGGAGACCCCTCCTCCACCCTCCACCCAGAGGCAAGGAAGAAGTTTAAGATATTCAAGGAAGTTCTCCACTCTGGCCCAGAAGCAAAACTCCTTAGCTGGGTCTCCCTCAGCCACCTGGAGCCTCAGCCTTACCAGAAAGGAGACAGAAACACCAGGTGTCTAGCTAGCACTAGAGCTTAGGGGACGGTAAGTGAGCTCCCTGCCACTGTCATAACCAGTACTTAGTGAGGTGACCAGTTCGGGAAGTATTATATTTTTAAAGCTGGCCAGTCCTTATATCTCCCCAAAGAACTGAAAATACAAATTCAAACAAAAAACTTATGAGAGATGCTCACTGGTTAAAAGCACTGGCTGCTCCTCAGAGGACCAGGGTTTGGTTCCCAGCACCCACATGGTGGCTCACAACTGCAACTCCAGTTTCAGGAGCTCTGACCCCCTCCTCTGGCCTCATCAGGCACTTGGCATACACATGGCATATATATACATGCAGTCAAACAGACATATATATATATATATATATATATATATATATGCATATGTATACATATATACATATGCATATGTATATATATACAAAATTAATCTTTTTTCAAAAACCTATATGGAAGTGTTCACAGTACCATTACTCATAATAATCAAATGTTGGAAACAACTCAAATGCCCATCAGCTGATGAATATATGAACATAATGTGGCTTATTCATGCAATGAAATATTACTTAATTGGAAGAAAGAAAGAGAGAGAGAGAGAGAGAGAGAGATACTACATCATAAATAAAGCTTGAAACCATCATGTCAAGTGGAAGAAACCCAAAAGAAGGACCAGTTATCATGATTCCATTTATACGAAATGTCCATGATAGGCCAGTTCACAGAAACAGGAACTGTGGTTGCCAGGGAGTCAGGGGCAACAATAGTAGCTGCTTAATGGTCACAGGGTTTCCTTTTGAGGCAATGAAAATATTCTGGAATTGGATAGAAGCAGTCATGGTACAACGCTGTAAATGAAGTAAATGGCTCTAAATTACATGCATTAAAATGGTAAATTTCACATCGTGTGAATTTTATTGCAATGAATTTTTTAGAAGGTGGGAGGTGACCACCGGGCTGAGTAACTTCTCCCCAGAGCTTTCTCAAGCGTCTGTTCCTCCACACTCGGCGGGGAATGAGGAAGCACTTAGAAAGAGCTGGAAAGGGTGGGAGATCATATTCCCTGTGTTTTTCAGTATGAAGCATGAATCCCCTCCCGAGTCACCCTGCACCTCTCACTGAGAATATACACACGAGTACTCTCGTCCTCCAGGCCTTGTCCCTCTCCTGCCCACACACGATAGGACTCCACTGCGTCCCTCGACATTCACTTCCTGCAGCCCAAACTTGCCCTGACGTCCCTCCCATCTCTGACCTTGACACATAGACCTGGGCTTTCAACAGCCCAACCGTGCAAACATGTGTCTCCACGCCTCCCTCCACCTTGCCTTTCCGGGATCGTCAGTGCGGCAGCCTTAGAGTACTAACCAACCCCAGCACACCATTCCTCAGGCACTGTCAGTCAGTCAGTCACTACACCTGGCTTCCCCGGATGCTCCGAGATCCACACTCTTCAGACCTAGTGTGTCTCCAGGAAAGACCAAACTCTGCCCCTGACAGGGGAAAGCAGAGTCCACTTCACATCAGCCTGATGGGCACAAGATCTGACGTCCCCCTGTTATGTCGGGTCCCAGCAGCCGTTTTAATTAAAGCAGTGAGGAACCAATGAGCTAAAACAGAAAGGGAAGAAAAGGAGCTGGTTCCTCCACCCCAGCCAAGTTCTAGATGGGCACTGCTAAAATCACAACTGCACGCTGCTGAACACAGAATACAGGCTGGGCCACCGAAGTCATGGTCCTGGGGGAATCATGGCCCTGGGTCAACACCAATACTATTAGAATACAATTCTGAGTGGCCCCTATTCTACCAGAAGGGGTGCTCATGGCAGTGTTGACAAGGATAGACGGGAATTTGTAGTGAACACTAAGCAATTACAGAATAAATATGATAGATTTCTTTTCATTCTGGGATGTGTGTGTGTGTGTGTGTGTGTGTGTGTGTGAGAGAGAGAGAGAGAGAGAGAGAGAGAGAGAGAGAGAGAGAGAGAATTCACACATGTGGGGGTGCCCACTAGGCCAAAAGATGGTATCACACCCAGAGCTGACGTCACAGATGGTTGTGAGCTGTCCAGCATGGGTTCTAGGAACCGAACTCTGGTCCATTGAGAGAGCAGCTAGAGCTCTTAACCACTGGACCATCTTTCCAATCCCCAAGGTGACCACTTCCTTAGAGAAGGAAAAGAGGAACAAGTACCTCGGCATCAGGCTAAGGAGGAAGACTAGAAGACCCCAGGATGTGCGTTCATGGACATCCTCTTCCTCCCTGCCCCCCCTCCCTCCTGTCTTTTTCCTCACTTCCTTCTTTTCTCCTCCCTTTCTGCCTTCTTTGAGGGTGTCTCACTAGCCCAGGCCCCAAACCCACACTCGTCTGGCCTCAGCCTCCCATGCTAGGATATCAGGTGTGTATTACCAGATATGTGAATGAGTGCGGGAAAGCGGGGACCCCTCCCCTATCTTCTCCTGCCTTCTGACAAAGACACAGAGATCTCACATCCCTAACCTAGTGTTAGGTTAAAAGGTGTACAGTTCCTGGGGACTCCTCTAGGTTTCCATGGAGCCAGGAAAAGAACAGCGTCTCTTTTAGGGGGACAGGCTGTGAGCACTGAACAACAAGATCAATTTGCCAGCCCCCAGCAAACCCCTGCCCATGAAGGACAGAGCTCAGTTTTGCCCCTCAGACTTCTGCTAAGTCATTTGAACAAATCAGTGTGCTTTTTCTCTTTTTCTTCTCATTTGTAAGGGAAGAAATTTATCCAGATGATGCCTTCAGATTCCTTCCTCATTAACAATCTCTTTTTGGTGCTTAGAAACAGTCTTTACTCATGCTGACACCAAGAGTCTATTTATTCATGTATTTATTTAGCAGCACTGGGGATTGAATCCAGGCCTTCACTCATATTAGGCAATCATTCTACCACTGTTATAGCCCCAGCCCATGGCAGCTCATCTGTAATTACAAAATAATACTTCTGTAGGAAAATAGATGAAACTGGAAAAATTATACTGTGACAACCCAGCTACAGGAAAATAAATGCACACATTCTCCTTCATATGTGGGTCATAACTGAATCTCTCTAACTTTGTATGTTCAGTTTAGAGCTGATGAGGAGCTAGAAATCTAGAAAGAGGCCATTGGGAGGGGATTCCTTAAGAAATGGTGGGCAGTAGATCTAGTTAACATAGAAAGTGAGAGGGGAATGCCAGAGGTGAAGAGGTTTGAGTAGGAAAGGGGTGGGGGTGTGTGGAGATGAGGGGCAACAGGAAAGATCACCTAAAAGGGGGGGTATATGGCAAAGCCATTGGAAACCTGCAATCTTATAACCTAACTTTTTAAAAAAGATTTGTTTATTTATTATGTATACAGTGTTGTGCTTGCATATCTGCTGGGCAGAAGAAGGAACCAGATTTCATTACAGATGGTTGAGAGCTACTATGTGGTTGCTGGGAATTGAACTCAGGACCTTTGGAAGAGCAGTCAGTGCTCTTAACTGCTGAGCCATCTCTCCAGCCCATAACCAAACTTTTTTAACTTGGAAGGGAGATATCCTGCATGGCTGGGAACACAGACAAAAATGGTGCTAAGTATTGCCTAACTCCTTATGAGTTAGGGAAGCCCTAGAGGCCCCCAAACAATACAAGCTCTTGCCATTCCTCTTTGATGCCCACCGGAACCAGACTGTAAGACCCTATTGCTGAAGACACCACACACCTTAGTGGAATCCTCTTCCCCGATGGCAAACTTTCATAGTGCTGGAAGTTCTATACCAGCTTCTGGGGGTAGATGGGCTATCAGTAGTCTTACCACACTGTGAACCCTATAAACTATGATACCAAACTGCTAGGCAAGGTGCTCTCACTTGTGCGATAATGGCACAACTGTTATAGAAATAGCCAACCACTCCACAGCAGTGAATCAATATTAGTATGCTTGAACACCTTCTAAAGCCAGTTGTGGGGACAGTCATAGAACCTAGGGGTCCTGTTGTTTAGCTAAAGTGACATAATGTCGAACTATCTTATATGTTTGTGCCCATGGACAGTTACCACACTCAGCCTTAACCAGAGAAGCCTCTCTTTCCAGGGAACTGTGATGGACACAGAGATTTGTGGCTTCACAAGGTGCCCAGAATAAGTGGCAGCTAAATGATCAGCCCCAAATAAGACATTCGTATCATTACCTCCAAGACTTAGGGAACACTGAGGAAGAGGGGGCAGGAAGACTGTAAGAGGCTCAATATGGGGAGGACTGTGAAATCCATCTGACGAGAAATGCACAGCCATCGCAGTCAAGAGTTCTCTCAACAACTGCGGAGGACTGCGCTGGGTCTGCACAAAAATCAACACCCAGCCAGTGACAGAGGAAGAGCTCACAGGGCCCCACCCCTCACTGCTTAACTGTGTCCTACGGACAGATCCAGGGAAAAGACTCCTTTTCCCTGGGTGACCAGTGACCCTGAAGTCACTGACTTCAGGGGTGCATCTAGTAGTGACCCCACCAGACTTCAATGCATAGCCCCAAACCACAGCTCACACAGATGGCCCTGCATTTCAAAGAAAAAGAAACGGGCTGCACAACAAAACAAACAAACCATGAACCTAGAGAAGGATCAGGCAGGGAGGAGGGAGGGCTCCTAAAGGTGGACAGGAAGGGGAGAGAGTAACCAGGATGTGTTATACACATGTATGGAACTAACTTAAAAAAATACATGTTTATTGCACAGACTTCAGGAAAGAAAATATAAATAAAAAGGAAGCAAAATTCCATGATTTGTTACCTAGAGTCTTTAAGAAATGTTCCTTTTTAATTCTTGTTTTGTGATTGCTGGTTTCCCCTTTTTATCCACATAACTGCCTTTTAACAAAATGGGGATCACAAGGGGTGGGGATCACAAAGTCTTCATAGCTTTGCATGCTGTTCTTATGCTGCCATCACTTCCCCCAAGTCATCAGTCTTTGAAAATAACGACTGCACATCCTCCCCCAAGGGGTAATGCCATGGTTCCTTGGCATTTACTTGCTTTCCTATTCTAAATGATGCTGTCATGAGCATCCTAGCCTAACGATGTAAGTATCACCTGCACCTCCATTTCCTTGAATTGGTTCTTCAAGGAATTACAAGGTCAGTAAGCATAACTCCAAAGGGCCTGTGCATGTATCACCAAATTAGTTTCCATAAATCCACTAAGACCCGCTGATTTTCCTGAGCAGTGTGGAGGTGAAGCTCTGAAAGACAAGTTAGAATGCAGGACAGTGGTTGGTCTATCATCCCTTCTCCATCTTGAACTTAACTGCCTAGAAAACAGGAGAGGGAGTTTGGAGCCCTTAGGGCTGGAAGCCTGACTCTGTCTCTGACTCTTACTGGCTCTGGAAATGGAAACAACCCTCAGGTCCCTCATCTATGAAATGGATATGAATACTTTTGCTGACTAACCAGAGAAGCTTTGCACTTCCTGAAAAGATGTCTGCGAACGGTCTTTGTAAACACCAAGGCTCTGGGTTAAAGGGCGCTACTACTACCCTAGTCACATCCAGGGAGACTGAGGAAGTGGGTTGTGTTGTTTCCTGTTGTGTGTTTTAATTGTTATTGCTGTTTGCAAAGCCCTGGAGCTTTTAGCTATCTTTGTGCCCCTAGAACTACAGGCAACTGGCTCTGATAACGATGGGAAAGCAGCTTTCTGGAGAGAATCAACTGGGTTCAAGCGCCTGGGAGAACCTAGCAGCATCTTCCAAAGGTCAGGGACACGTTGGAAGCTGTAAAGCCTGGGGCTGAGCCTACGGCCTCCCCAGAGGATGCTGGATGGATGGAGGGACATAGCAAACCTTGCCGGTGAAGGTGAATCCATTTCAAAGCTCCCTACCCCTCTTTCTAGGGTTCAAACCAGATATTTTGTCTTTGGGTAAACTGAAAAAACAAGCTGATTCAGTTGGTGCAAAAGATTACCCGCTACAGAAGACCCCGGGAGCACACCACCAGCTCCTGCTGGATCTCTAAGATCCTGTGTTTGGAAATGCAACTAGTGCTTCCAGCCGGGTCTCTCCAGCCCAAGGTAGATACAAAGACCAAGATGACTCCCTTGGGAAGCTCAGCTGGAAAACCTGGGTTTTCCTCCACACTGCCCTATCCACCCCGCAAATGCCTTCCCCACCTCTTCACGCCTAGTATTACAGGAGGGGACTCCAATGACGTTGCCAGGGCAGACAGGGAGAACTGCGCAGACCCCCACCGACCGCCATCCGCCCTCATTTCCACCATCAGCGCCCATCAGCTGCTACCCCAGCCCACCTCCACTGCCAGAAGCGCCTGTCCCGCTGTCCAAATGCACACAACAGGTGGCACCTGCCGGTCCTCCCCAACCGCACCTCTGCCCACCTCTCCATCTGCGCTGCAGCCCTCCAGCTGCACCCCGATGGGGCGAAGCCTACCTTTGAGGTTCTGGGGGTGGCCCCGCGACGCGCGGCTCGGATTTCCTCGCTGCAGAGAGGAGACACTGGAGAAGTTGTTACCCATGGCATCGGGCCCCCAAGGGTGCTTCAGCGGGGGCCAGGCGAGGCTGGGCAGGAGCAGAGGAAAGGTGTGCAAGTGTGTGCGCGCGCGGGGGCGCGCCGCCGGGGGAGGGCCCTGGCGGGGCTGCGGCCGGGGGCGGGCGGTTCGCTGTCTCCGGTTCTCCCTGGGCTTGGCGGTCTTCGCTCGGCGGGTCCTGCCCACCGCGGGGATCCTCGCGCCTCTCGGCTACCGGGCTTCCATGCCCCGCGCCCGGGGCGGCCGGGCCCCTGGGCCCCGGGCCGCGGCGCGCGCCGCTGTGTTCTGCCTGGCGCTGGAGCTTGGGTTCCGGCTGCGGGTGGGCGGCGCAGCGGCGGCGCGCTCCCCGCGGGCCATAGAGTCGGGGCTCTGCGCGCGGCTGCTCAGACGCTCGGCGGCGGGCTCGATCCCCGCCCGCGGGGACGGCCGCGGCGACGTGCGTGGCGCCCTCCCGCCCGCGGGTGAGCTTGCAGCCCCAGCTCCAGCCGGGTCCCTCCCGAGGCCGTCGGCCCCAACCCCCGCCCCAGCGTCGCCAGGACTCCCGGGCTCCGGTTGTTATGGCGACAGCTGCGCCGGTGAATGAGCGTCTTAGTGACACGCGCGTGCCCGCTCTGCCAGATGTGGCCCCGGGGCGCGCCGCGTTCCCGCTGGCCACAAGTTCTGGACGGCGCGTGGGGGCGGGGTGGGGGGTGGGAGGCCTCCCGCACGGCACCGCTCGGGACGTGACATCAAGAACCGAGGGGGCTTCCAGAGGTTGAGCGTATTCCTATCCTGGGACATAGAACTTGAAAACAAGAGGAACCGGACCTCCGCAGCGCCGGGTGTCCGATGCCAGGGAGCGGCGAAGTAGCACTAACCGAGGTTCCCTAGAACCGGGTACAGGGCCTGGCGCAGATTAAGTCGCTCAGAAGCGAATGGATGATGGATCAGACAATTGAAATAAGGAAATCAGGCACCTCCCCTTCGCTCATCTTGCGCTCCCAACCAAACCCCCAGTCAGACCGGTCGGTTTACTGACTTTGGGCCTTTGCGTGCTGAAGACCAAAGAACCACAAAACCAGAACTAAGATGAGGGGGACCGGGCTCGGGTACAAACCACGAGAGAGTTGTCGGTTCCAAGCTGACTGATTCGGTCAGCTGGAAAACTGAGAGGCTGGCAGAGGAGGGGTAAAGCCTCATGAAGGTGACTTCCTGGAGGAAAGGGGCTTCTGTAAATGTCCTGTTCACGTGACTCTTCAGCGCTGCAACCTGCAGCAGGGGACGTCATTTTCCTACTTGGATCTGGGAGAAAATAGTCCATCCCATCCCACCTCCAACAGTCTTCCTAAATCATCCCTCAGTCTCTCATCTGACTCCAGCCACGGTGATCCAGAGTCCTGGAAGGCGCGAGTGGGGGCGTAGGCGCTTCACACGTCCTTTTCTGGAAGTTTCTCCATAGAACCCATCCTCAGTATGTAGGCCTAGCTCATGCCTTTCTCTTCCCTGGCCATCCCAGCTAAGCATCCCCTGCCGTTTTCATGTGTGATTATCCCGTTCTTTTCGTGTTTTTTTTTTTTTTTAAAAAAACAGGGTTCTTCCTTTATTTTTTATTCAATGTGCTTTGGTGTTCTGACATGGGTGTCAGGTCCCCTGGAAATGGAGTCACAGACAGTTGTGAGCTGCCATATGGGTGCTGGGAATTGAACCCTGGTCCTCTGGAAGAGCAGACAGTGTTCTTAACTGCTGAGCCATCTCTCTAGCCCCTTTCTCGTAGTTTTTAAAAGCAGCCTTTTCTGCATCGTTAGATTCTGCCTCTCCCAGGAGAGAATAAGCTTGGTGAGGGGAGAGTTCCGCAGCTACATTCCTGATGGTATCCTAGCCCCCGGGGGTAGCTGCATGACCGATTCTCAAAAGTATCTGTATGATGAATGGATTTCTCTGCCTGTCAGCAGTAAACCCCTACTGGGATCCTTGGAAATGGTCTGAGTCACCCTTTAGTCCCCTCTCCTCTCCTGCCTTTCACTCCCATCTCATTCCAGGCATTACATCCTTAAATCTCAGAGACACCAAGCAAGCTCGAAATACCTGTGAGAGATACACCCTGAAGTTAGAGGAAAGAGACAACCAGAGCCCCAGCCCCAGCCGCCAGAGCCCCAGCCCCAGCCCCAGCCCCAGCCCCAACCTCCCTCCGGGATGCCTGGGATCATGTGCTGACCAGCTGCAGGTCGGGTCAGGGACTGATATCTTATTTATGGGCAGCTTCTTCCCAACATTTATCCCTAACTGATGACTCATGCATCAGAAATCTGTGGGTTCTTAATAGCTACACACATTAACATACTCGCCTCTACACTCCACAAATGAACTTACTTACTATGCAGTATATATACTCAGTTCTGTACACACACACACACACACACACACACACACACACACACACACACACGGTGGGAGGAGAGAGAAACAGAGAGAGAGAGAGAGAGAGAGAGAGAGAGAGAGAGAGAGAGAGAGAGAGAAGCAGCTGGGGAGATCAGGCACTTTACTAGTCAGAATAAGTATGTGGAGTGTGTATAGAGGAGACTTAATTCCCCTGGAGTGTGTGTGAAGAGCAGTTCCTGGCTGGGATTTGTAGACAGTAGCTGGAGAGGTTCTGGGTCCTTCTGGGAGGAATAAGTCTACTTCTGTCTCTTGGGAAAGCTGGGTAGGGGATGGGGGTGGACCTCAGGCCCCAGAGATAGGTGACAGCCAGATATCACAGGCCCCACACAGGCTCAGCTCGGGCTATGGGCAAAGCAGAAGAGAAATGAAGGCCAAAGAGCACAGAGGGAGGGAAGGAAGGAGGGAGGGAGGGACAGCGGCTTTCCTGATAGTCCAGAGGTGTGGAGGCTCTCTGCTGCTGAGTAGCCTGAGTGCCAAGGGAAAGTGAAATTATTTTCTTGAACTTGGGAGTCAGAATCTGCTTAGATGTGCATATCCTTAGTGCTCTGTTCAAACTTTAATATTACATTAGGACCCCAAAAATGGACTTGGCAGGGGGTGGTGTCGGTGTCGCTGACTCTGTTTGTCCCTCTTCCCAATATGACCACATGGACTAAATCTTTCTCTGCTTTCTGGTTTTAGTTGAGGACTGGTTGCTGGATGTGGCTGGCAGCCATTTGTGACCCCCTGTTCAGTACAATATCGTAGACAAAGACAGGGGGCTGAGAACAGTACTCAAACTTTCCCTATCTTGAGAAGTTAAAATATATATATATATATATATATATATATATATATATATATATATATATCATGGGAGGATGACAGGGCTTGACAGGGTAGAGACAAGGATGCCACGGAAGTGTGAATGTGAAGGGCCATGCAGGTGCCATGCTGAGTGGCACCACCCAGCACAAGTCTCAGTAGGACCCCTTAGTGTCACCCCCTTGCACCCTCCTTCCATTGGTCTTTCTGGGGAGTTCGGATAAATGTCACCTGGCTATAGTCTATAGGCTATGGTCTGTAGCCAGGCAGGGACCTAAAGAAGGAGGTTGTGTCTGAAATGTGACCCATGGGAGTGGACCCCTCCAAGGTGTCCTCGACTCTGGGTAAACACAAGTCAGACAATCACGGAGCACCAGCCGCCTTCCTTCTTCTGGACACTGGGCAAAACCAAGACTTTTAAGCCCTCCCTCCCACAAGACAGCTTAAGGGCAACAAGGACATAGCTCAGTTCGACCCTGGAAGGGAAAAGGGAGGAGAGACCTGCAGGGGGGACTAGAGCTAGATGAAGTCACTGTTTTGGTGGCTTCGCTGACACTGTCAAACCCCTCTCTTAGCAGTGCAGATCTGTGTGTGTGTGTGTGTGTGTGTGTTCACACCAGCTAGTAGGACAAGGGAGGATCCCAGGCAGAGACGAGGAGAGGGATCAGGATTTTATCAATAGCAGCTCTGGGAAACTCCCTCTCCACCCCATTACTTTCCCTTCTGGTCTCTCCTTCTTCCTCTGTTTTCTTCTGCCCCCTTCTGTCTCACTCTCCTCCCTTCTGTCTTAGTCTTCACTGTGCCCACTTGGCTGAATTCAAAGACTGGAGTCCTTTAATAGCCATGTGATGGGGGAGGTCCTTCTGCATATATGTTTCTCTTATTGGTTGATGAATAAAACACTGACTGGCCGCTGACCAGGCTGGAAAGAAACTCCAGCTACAACCATGTTGCTAAACTAGCAGGATATTTGGCCATGGGTCTGCTTTCCTCCTTCCCTGCTCCCTGAGATGCTGAGCCCAGAGCTAGCTAAGGACAGTCCACCAGGCAAAGAGTGGGCTTCCTTTGAACCTGGGAACACCACACTGCTGTATTCCCTGGGACGTGCTTCACCCACTGTCCAATGCCCACTCACTGAACAATTAGCAGACCTGGGGAGATGGCTCAGTCAGTAGAGTACTTGGCATGGGAGCATGAGGACCTGAGCTCATGTGAAAACAAACAAAAATCTGAACATGAGGCAGAAACAGGACAATCCCTGGGGCTTTGTTGGCCTATTGGTCTAGCCAATTTTTTTATTTAAAAATGTTTTCCATAAGCTGGGCAACGGTGGTGCATGTCTTCAGTTCTAGAACTTGGGAGGCAGAGGCAGGCAGATCTCTATGAGTTTGAAGCCAGCCTGGACTACAGAGTGAGTTCCAGGACAGCCAGGACTGCTACAGAGAAACCCTGTCATAAAAAAAAAAACAATGTATATATGATGTTTTTTGGTTTTTTGAGACAGGGCTTCTCTGTATTGGTTTGGAGCCTGTCCTGGCACTCGGTCTATAGGCCAGGCTGTCCTCAACTCACAGAGATCCACCTGTCTCAGCCTCCCGAGTGCTGGGGTTAAAGGCGTGTGCCACCAACGCCTGGTCATTTGATCTATTTTTTATCATTTTCCCCTTCCCCAACTCCTGTCAGTCCTCCCCACACCCACACCCACTGAACTTCATGTTCTTTCTTCCAAAACAGAATGAAAATCATTGCAAACAAAAAATAGGGCCTAAGTACTGGGTCTAGGGTGCCCATGGATAAAACCCAAGCTTGACTCTAGCCTCCCCATTCATTACAGCTCAGTGCATAAGTAGAGTCTCCTCCAAGAGCAGGAAGGAAAACAAAAGCCACCTGGGAAACTTGTGTGATGACCTCACATCCAAGCTCCCATTGATCCTTCTCAGGCCACTGGCTCAGAAAATTACAGTAAACGAAATTCTTTTAATTTTTTCATTTAAAAAAATGCTATTTTGCCAGGCGGTGGTGACTCATCTTTAATCCCAGCACTGGGGAGGCAGAGACAGGTGGATCTCTGTGAGTTCGAGGCCAGCCTGGTCTACAGAGTGAGTTCGGGGACAGGCTCCAAAGCAATATAGAGAAACCCTGTCTCGAAAAACAAAAACAAAAACAAAAAAGTATATGAATGGGTGTTTTGCTCACTTGTGTGCCTATGTAAGGGGTGCAAACAGTACCTGTAGAAGCCAGAAGAGGGCATCAGATCCTCTAGAACTGGAGTTACTGAGGACTGTGGGCCACCATGTGGGCGCCAGGAATCTAACCTGGGTCTTCTGGAAGAGACTCAGCCCCATCTCTTCAGCCTAAGTGGCATTTGCAAAGCAGTTACTTCCTCTGCGTGCTAAGTCCTGTAGTACCTGAGCTAGTTCACTGGGACCAGTTATGTGAGTTGCACCCTGCTGTTGGTGTTTCTATCCCTCCCATTGACACAGGAGAACCTTGAGGCTTAGTGAGGTTGCCTAGAAGCTGAGAGGTGAGTGCTAAGTCACAACTCTAGGAGGTCTGAGTTCAGATCCCTGCAGTAGGGTGCCGGTGCCTCCCTGGAATCCCGTCATACCTCAGCAGGAAGGAGACACCTATTGCAAGAACAATACCTCCATTGTGTCCAGGGACCAGCCTCTTCCATCTTCAGAGACCCTCACTGGTCAGGTTCTTTAGCCGGGGAACAGACAGCTGCTAATGAACACAAAACAGAGACAGATAGCAGTGAATCCTAAGAAAGGGGCTAAAGTGAGTACAATACCCAAGCATCCTGTTCTCTCATAGATAATTTAAATGGCCTGTACTTGGCAAGGAAGCCTCCCAGGAATGTTACAAAGACCAGGGACTCATAAAGGGAGAGCATGAGAAATACGACTGCATAAGCTGTAAAACCCCTTCATGGCAAACGTCAAAAGACAAATGGGAGTCTGGTGGCGCCTCTCCCGGTCAAGCCAGTAGTGTTAAATCACACCGAATGCACTTTGTCCTAACACACAGTGGGGATGAGCTTCGGCCAGACAGTTATTGCAGCTCAGGAGGGGTCCCACAGACACACCCAAAGGTAACCCAAGGGGCCTCCCTTCCTCATCCCCTTTCATTTCAAATTGTCTCCATCCACCACTAGGGAGCACTAGAATATCACGGGAACCAATGGTGGAGAGAGCTTCAGGCTAATGAAAATACCTTAAAACAAACAGTGGTTCTCAGCCTTCCTGATGCTGCGACTCTCTAATGCACAAAGCAGTGGCTTTACCTTCCCGATGCTGTGACCCTTTAGTGCAGTTCCTCATGTTGTGGTGACCCCAACCATAAAATTCTTGTCATTGCTGCTTCAGCGCTGTAATTGTGCTGCTGTTATGAATTGTAATGTAAGTACCCAATATGTGACTCCAAAGGTCATGGACCCACAGGTTGAGGGCCTCTGCTTAAAGGATGCTCATGACCCTGGCTGCCTTTGAAAGGCAAAGTTGTTTTTGGAAGGACAATATATATCCTGCAGCTTGCATTTACTACTTTCTTTCTTACAAAGGAAATGTTACAGAAGAAACGGGGCCCTCCGATAGCCACTGAGATAGATGTCCACCCTCCCACCATACTTCCTTTACCAAGGCCTCTTTCTCATCTTTCATCCTGACAGGATTCCTCCCCACTGTGGCAACTGACCAAAGAAGGACAAACCACACACAAGCATTCCTCAGCCTCGGCAAAGCCAAGGCCCTCTTCAGAGCACTCACGGGCACACACCTCACTGCCTCAAGGTATCCAGGGTAGACATCTGTGTGTGCCCAGTAAGGCCATGCTCTCTGGCTTGGCTCACTGAGCAGACTGTTACCCCAGAGCTGGGACTCCTCCTTCTCAGTCCAGTCTCTCCACAAACACACAACAGCTGCTTCCCACTGGGAGAGCTGGAGATGGCTGTCATCTTATGTGTTTGTGAGCATCAGCAAAGGATAAAGGGAGGCCTGGCATGATGGCGCGCACCTAATCCCAGCACTCAAGAGGCAGGGGCAGGCAGATTTCTATTAGTTCCAGGCCAGCCTGGTCTACAGAGTGAGATCCTGTCTCAAGGAAAAGGGGAAGGCGGTAAAAGAAAGTCTGAAGTCACTTTGGCTTTGGTGGACTTGGGGAGTAGACAAAACGCAGGAGACTGTCCTGGTACTCATCTCCCCAAGCCATTAACCCACCTGTTTTGTCCTAGATTCTCCACGTGAAGCCCCAGGTATAGTACTGAAATATCTCATAAGTTAGAAACCAGTGCCCTTCAACCAGATCGACGAACTTAGTCATTGTAATCCACTTCTATAGCTTGTTAGTTAAAGCAAAAGAGAAAGTAATTTTCTAAAGCTCATGTTCATTTGTCTCTGTTTCTGAAAAGAAAAAGTCTAGAATGTATAGCGCCTGGGGCACAGCTCAGGGACAGAGCCTGCAGGGGCACATGGAAGCCAAAAGACGACAATAGATCCTCTGAAGCCAGAGTTACAGGAAGTCGGAAGCTGCCTGATGTGGGTGTGGGAACCAAACCCAGGTCCTCTGCAAGAGCAGCAAGTTCTCTTAGCCATCTCTCCAGCCCCTTTAATCATGTTTTTAAAAACATTTATAGTTTTAGTTAGGGTTTCTGTTGCTATGAAGAAACACCATGACCACAACAACTCTTAAAAAGGAAAACATTTAATTGGGGCTGGCTTACAGTATCAGAGGCTTATTCCTTTATCATCGTGGTGATACTTGAGATCTTAGGGATCAACAAGAAAAGAAAGGTTTTGGTTTAACAATGATATGTTTTGTGTCAACTTGACAAGGGCTCAATTGGGCTAGTGAGTTTTTGCCAACTTGACACACAAAAAAAGTCACCTCAGGAGAGGGACCTCAATTAAAGAATTGGCCTCCATCAGATTGGCTTTGTCTGTGTGTCTTTGGGACATTTTCTTGATTAATGATTGATTTGGGAGGGCCAATCCTATTGCGGTCGATGCCACCCTGGGTAGGTGGCAGGTGGCAGGTGGCAGGTGTTGCTGGCTTGTAGAAGAAAGAGGCTGTATAAGCCATGGAAAGTAATCCAGTAAACCACATTCCTTCATGATCTCTGTTTCAGTTTCTGCCCTAGGTTCCTGCTGTGAGTCCCTGCTTTAGCTTCCCTAGATGACAGACTGTGACCCTTGAAACAAACAAGCTTTCTTGTCAGAGTTGCTTTTGGTCAAAGTGTTATATCCCAACAACAGAGAGGGAAACTAATAACCCAGCTCCCACAGACTACCCCTCTGATCTCCGTGTGCTTGCTTAGGTAAGCACATGGGTAGACACAAGCACACTAAATAAGTCTTAAGAATATTCCTCTGATCACAGAAGGAAACATACTTAGAAATCTAAGCCAGGCATGTAAATCACATTTCATGTCTATACTCCCAGCACTCAGGAGGTTGAAGCAGGATGGTGACAAGCTGAAGACCAGCCTTGGTTACATAAACAAAAATTCCATAGGTATTCCCCCACCCAAATAACCTCTACTGGTGTTTTCAAAATAAAAGTCACAAGAACATAGTTTTTTTGAAGTCCAACAGAAAATGTATAAAATAGAAAGTAAAAGTCTCCTCTTAGTTCTGCCCACCAGTGGTAATAACTGTGCAAAAACAGTGTGTATAATATAAAGTATGTATGTTGGGGGTATGCTTAGAATGGATAACACACTGCATAACATGTGAAGAATGCCTTTTGAGATTACCGAAGGGCACAGGTTTGCTTCATTCTTTCATTGGCTGCACAGACCCTATTTCACAAATGTGCCATGTCTCATTTAAACAGTCCCCTTGCTGATGAAATTTAGGTTGTTTCCAGCTTGGTTGCCACTATAGCAAAGCTATAATGAACATCCCTGTTTGTTCATCTTGGTCACATCCGAACGTTTGCACATCTGCAAACTCAGAGCTAAGGAAATTATTTCTGGCAGGGCATCTATTTAAATATACTGGCAAACTCTCTTACAGAGCCCTCCATATTTACCCTCCAACATTTGAATATCAAAGTGACTATTTCTGTAAGCCTTGCTGACACTGAGGATTATCAACACGTTCATTTCTTTTTTTTTTTTTTTTTTTTTTTTTTTTTTTTTTTTTTTTTTGAGACAGGGTTTCTCTGTGGCTTTGGAGCCCGTCCTAGGACTAGCTCTTGTAGACTGGTCTCCAATTCACAAAGATCCACCTGCCTCTGCCTCCCTGAGTGCTGGGACTAAAGGCGTGTGCCACCACCGCCCAGCCAACATGTTCATTTCTAACTCCTTGGTAAATGTTAAATGGCACAAGCTTCATTGTAAATGAGACTCACAAGTTTTGGGCACATGTCTTTCAGTTCTTGGGATAACCAGTCCAGATCCTTGGTCCTGTTTGCATTTGTTTGAGTTCAAGACAGGGATTCCTATAGCCTAGGCTGGACTCCAAGTCTCTACTTATTGAAAGTTAACCTTGAACGTCTGGTCCTCTTGTCTTCATTTCTCAAGTTCTGAGATTACAGGTGTGTGCCAACTCACTCAGTTTATGTGGCCCTAGGGATCAAACACAGGGTTTGTGGGGCTAGGCAAGCACCCTGGCACCTGAGCTGCACCCCTAGCTTGCTGTGTCCTTTTCTTCCCCCCTAGACAGGGTTTCTCCGTGTAGCTTTAGAGCCTATCCTGGCACTCACTCTGGAGACCAGGCTGGCCTCAAACTCACAGAGATCCGCCTGCCTCTGCCTCCCAAATGCTCTGATTAAAGGCTTGAGCCACCACCGCCTGGCTGCTGTGTCCATTTTTCTGAAGGACTATTCACATCTTTTGTAACAACTCAAATGAACTTTCTGCCAGTAAATCACACAAGCCTTTGTGTGGTATGTGCTCATGCATTTTTCGTGTTGTTTATTTTGTTTCTTTTCATTTTTTAAATGTTTCTTGGAAACACTGTCTCATTGTGTGGCTGGGGTTGTTCTGAAACTGGTTCTTCAACCTGGCTGACCTTGAATGGGCTAATCCTCTTGCCTCTGTCTCCCAAATACTGGGATTACAGGCATTCACTACCACACTGGGCCACAAGTTTCTAGTTCACAAAAAGTCTATTGTCTTTCTCGGCAGATCCTGAGCGCTGCGCACGGAGGCCTAGGTTCTGATGAGTAGAACATTGATCTACATCTTCTCATCCAGTGTTTTCATTTTAATTGCATGTTTGAAACTTAGAGACATGGAATTTATTTTGGTATGAAGAATGGGGTTTGAGCATGGTGGCACATGCCTATAATCCCAGCAGGAAGTGCACAGCGAGTTCAAGGCTGGCCTGGACTACACAGTGGGACCCTATGAAAATGAATGAAATAGGGATTTAATTCAAGTTGTTCCCAGCTGGTCCTGTGCTACTGGTTAGGTAGTCCTCTTTCACTGTCTTCACTATCATCCTCTCCATCTTGGCACCACAAGGCTCTGTATAGCCTCTGACCCCAATCAGGTCACTTGGAGACAGAGAGAGCCCTGCTCCTCTGCTAGTCATGAGAAGGGAACAGTAACCCTCCAGTCCTGAGAGAGAAGAGGGTCACTCATTCAAGGCCTTTCCTTTGAAAGGAAGATTGTAAGGAAACCTGGGGAGAGCGTGATCATTCTCCACAGAGTAGTGACAACCACACAGATATTTCTGAATAGTTGCTATGCATACATACACACCTAGTTGTTTTGGCTTTGTTTTGGTTTAGTTTTTGGCTGAGATAAAGGGTCAAACTTGGGCCTGGAATTTGCTATGCAGACCAGACAAATCTCTAAGTTGTAGCAATCCTCCTGCATCTGCTGCTTCCCAAGATTCAGGGTTCTAAGAGTTTGCCATCATACCTGAATCAGGCGGAGGCAGACATTCCTAACAGACCTCTTAATAATAAGAACTCCAGGCCCGGCAGGGTGGCATGTGCCTATAATCCTAGCACTCAGGAGGCTGAGGCAGAAGGATCATGAGTTCCAGGTCAGCTCATGTAGTATCATGAGACCTTGTCTCAAAAAACAAATTAAGAGATAAATACATAAATAACAGCAGAGACTCCAGGAACGATGAAGCTAACTTGTCTCAAAAATACCAAGTCCTTTACATTTATTTTCTATTTTAACTATGCATATGTATGTGTGTCTGTGTGTGGATCTGTGTACATGTGAATGCATTGCCCACAGAACCCAGAGGAGATGTTGGGTCTGGAGTTACAGGAGACTGTGAGGCCCCAGTGTGGGTTCTGAATACCAAACCTGGATGCTCTGCAAGAACAATATGCGCTCTTAAGCACAGAGCCATCTCTCTAGCCCCTCAAGCCCTTTTAAAAGAAAAAAATCTAGAAGAACCCCAAGAATCTATCTACAAGATTCCAACTCAAAATAAAACCAAAGATAGAAACCAGCGATGTATTCTACAAGCATCTTCCAACTGCAAACTAATATGTGCTCACAAATGTTGAGAAGAATTTTTTTTCTAGTCACTAAAAGGAAAATGTGACTTTTAAGGTTCTTCCTTAGGAACTCTGAAGATAAAAGTTCTTCCTGCTCTGAGGGCTTGAGTTCTGGTCACATGCCATTGGCTGGAAATCACCTGCAGTCTACCAGGAAATGTAGGCCCCTCATCTGACTTCCACAGGTGGGAACACACACACACACACACACACACACACACACACACACACACACACACACACCACACACACACAATCATTAGAAAAACATTTTAAAAGAAACTTCCATCCGGGCGTTGGTGGCGAACCGCCTTTAATCCCAGCACTCAGGAGGCAGAGGCAGGTGGATCTCTGTGAGTTCGAGGCCAGCCTGGTCTCCAGAGCGAGTGCCAGGACAGGATCCAAAGCTACACAGAGAAACCCTGTCTTGGAAAGAAGAAGAAGAAGAAGAAGAAGAAGAAGAAGAAGAAGAAGAAGAAGAAGAAGAAGAAGAAGAAGAAGAAGAAGAAGAAGAAGGAAAGAAAGAAAGAAAGAAAGAAAAAAAAAGAAAAAGAAAAAGAATCCCCCCCCAAAGAGTCTTCCAAGAATTAGAGGTGGGCATATTGATTACAATCGCAGCTACTGAGGAGGCTGAAACAGGCTGAGCAACTCATGAAAGAAAGGGTGAGGAAAGAAGGAAGGAGGAGAAGGGGAGGAAGAGCACAGCTACAGTCCTGGCATGGAGAGAGGGGAGGAAGAGCACAGCTACAGTCCTGGCATGCGGCGGCGGCGGGGTTGTCTAGTTTCAAACAGTGACAAACATCAGCTCTATATGCTATTCCTTCCCACGCTTTCTCCTCTTTCTCCCTGCTTCTCTCCTTGAAGAAGCCTGGTAGACCCAGGCTTCAGGCAACAAAATGGGACCAGCATTTTATCCTGTCCCTTAATCGAGTTTTTCCAATAAATATATTTTACAGTTGCATTGGGAATTTTAAAAAATCATCATTATTAAATAGATCATTCTGAAAACAGATTTTTAAAAGTTATTTTACTGTTTTTACATTCATTTATTTATTTTTGCTGCAGGAGGGTCTCTCTATTAGGTAGCTCTGGCTAACCTAGTTGCTATGTAGACCAGGCTGGTCTCGGACTCACAGAGATCTGCCTACCTCTGCCTCCCGAGTGCTGGGATTAAAGGTGTGCGCCACCACTTTTTTTTTTTTTTTAATTTACAGCCATCCCTTCATCTCTGAGACAGGATTTCTCTGTGTAACAGCTCTGGCTGTCCTGAAACTCACTCTGTAGACCAGGCTGGCCTCGAACTGCCTCCCAAGTGCTGGGATTAAAGGCCTGTGCCACCACCACTTGGCTTATTTCCTTAACTTGTGGTGGGCATCCTTCTTGATTTTTGTCCTTGCTGAAACATTTCTCAGTAAATACCTAACAGGGCAAGTGGTGGCAACCATGTGGCCTCCCACAGTGCTGTAGGGTCCCCTGGGCTGACCTGGAGCTGCCCCACCTCTTAGTCCAAGACAGACCTTGGCAAAGCTGTCCCCAAACTGTCCTGGAGTGTTGTTCACCCTTTCCTAGAGAGTTCCAAGACTAGACAGAGGCTGCTGGAGCGCGAAGGTCACCGACCCTGCAGACTACAATGCACAGGGTGCTTATCATCACCCTCCAGTCCTGTTCCTTCCTCCTCTTTTTTTTTTTTCTTTTCATTTTGGTTTTTTTGAGACAGGGTTTCTCACTCTGTAGACAAGCCTGATCTGTAACTCACTCTGTAGACCAGACTGGCCTCGAACTGGCAGAGATCTATCTGTCTCTGCCTCCCGAGGGCTGAGATTTCTTGATCCCTTAGCCAGGATACTGACCTTGAGCCAGGACAGTATCTTTTTCTGATCACAGAAAGGTTGAAAGGTGTAGGAGGTTTCCAGCTCCCTCCCTAGGTCCATCCCATCAGGCTGTAACCTCACACAGGATAACCAGTATTTGTAACTTAATAAAAGCAGTGTGCGAGAGAAAGATACCATGTGACAGAGTTCGAGCAGAGGGTTTTTTTTTTTTAATTAGGGAAAAAGGATCATAAAAAGGGGAATGGAAAAAGAATTGAATGTTAAAGCCAAAAAAGGGGGGAGGGAGGAGGAGGAGAAGGGGGCAGGAGCAGCAGGAGAGAGGAAGGGGGGCAGTAGGTGGTGGGCAGGGCCCTGTTAAAAGGGAACAATGAATATGCACAAGCAGTGCTCTTAGAGGCTGCAGCTGAGGGCCTATCCTGTCTGAACTCCAAGGACAGGCCAGTACAGAAGCCTGAATACTGACACAGAGGTTACTCTCTACTGGAAAACGTGGTATATGTTGGGCCAGCAAGATAGCTAAATGTGTAAACAAGTTTGCAAGATAGCTAAGTGTGTAAGTCTGAAAACCTGAGTTCAGCCCTCAGAACCCACAGTTGAAGAAGACAGCCAACTGTCAAACATCCTCTCACCTCCACATGTGTATGCATTTTTTAGAAAATAATTCACCAATTATTGTGTGTGGGTGTATACTTATGTATGTGTGTGTATATGCGTGGGCGTATGTGGCCTACGTTACATTAGAAGATATCTGAGCCCAAATACCTGTCCTTTGTTCAAAGTCACTCTTGCTGACCTCCAAGGCCTCACCTGGCCCTCTTCCCCAACAGCTAATTCTGTCTCAGGGAGACAGATCTATTACACATCTAGTGAAAAACAAACATAACCCAGCAAGGTGGTGTGTGCCTGTGAGCCTAGCACTCAACAGGAGAGGGGAAGGTCTGCTGTGGGTTTCAGGCCTCCTGGGCCACCAGTGAGACCCAGGCTCAGAAAAGCAAAAGTGGGGCCTGGACAGGTGATGGCTCAGCAGTTAAGAGCACTTACTGCTCTTGCAGAGGACTGGGGTTTCCCTAGTACACACACACACACACACACACACACACACACACGCACGCACGCACGCACGCACGCACGCACGCACGCACGCACACGGCAGCTAACAACTGTGATCCAAACCCTCTTCTGGCCTCTGCATATTTATGCAAATGTGCATAGGCAAAGCACTTACATCATTTTAAGATGCAAAAATGATAGAAATAGTCAATAAATGAGACCCAGGTTTTGCTGGTTAGTGTATGAGTGGTTATTAAACTTGTAGGACATATTTAAGATGGTCTGTCTTAAACTATAGGCTCAAATGACCCCTACAAAAATCCTTCTGCAGATCTGTGAGATCCCTCCCATGACTCGGCAGGCTAGGAGGGAACAATAGAAGGGAGGCATGAGCCCCCAGACAGTGAAGGAAGCACGAAGATCAGAGAGAGGCACATCCCACACAGAACCGCTGGGGAGAGAGAGGCACATCCCACACAGAACCGCTGGGGAGAGAGAGGCACATCCCACACAGAACCGCTGGGGAGATGCAAAAAAGAATAAATGACAGAGAAAGACAAAGGGAGACAGACAAAGATGGAGAGAAGCCGAAGGCAGGACCTATAGCCCATTCCTTGCTTCCTAGGACCAGACGAGAAGGTGAGTACCGGCCAAGCTTCAGGAACAGCGAGGACAAAGCCAGAGATGAACTGAAA
The DNA here is from genome assembly GCF_003668045.3 of Cricetulus griseus. Taxonomy (NCBI): domain Eukaryota; kingdom Metazoa; phylum Chordata; class Mammalia; order Rodentia; family Cricetidae; genus Cricetulus; species Cricetulus griseus. Next base: position 14,386,866 of record NC_048596.1, read on the forward strand.
GGGATGAGAGCATCCGGGACTTGAGAACAGACTTTCGCTTTCACTTACTCTGTGCTTAGCAGCAACACAGATGCTAACAGAAGCAAAATGCAGCCCAGGTCCTGGTGCTGGATGTATCTGGCCTGTTTGGGAGATCCACCCCCCACATCCAGGAAAGGCTGCTAACAGGCAAAGGTGAGGTGGACGTTACAAGGGCTGGATGAGAAGTAAGGCTCCACAGGTCATCACAATGGCTGGGACAGAAAGCAGAGTGTGAGCTCCCTGGGAAAGTGGATGAGACAGAGGCATGAGTGGACTCTGGAGGGGAGGGGAGCAGCACTGGCAAAGTGGTGAAAGGGAAACTTAGGAAAGTCCTAGCTCAGGGGCTAAAGGACACCTGACCTGGTCACAGTTGAGGATAGCGTGGTGGTGGAAGCAGTATTTAGGCAGTCCTGGGCCAAGTGGCAGCCAGACCTAGATGGCAACAGAATAAGATGGAGAAGCAGCTAACCCTGTCAGTCCCTCTATACACTCTGTGTGTCCCAGTTACCTTTTACTGTCAACCTAACACAGCCTGGAGTACCTGAGAATGGAGTAGCAATTGAGGGACTACCCTGTGGTGGGATATTTGTACAGAGTGGGATTTTTGTATTGCTGTGATTGGTTTAATAAAGAGCTGAACGGCCAATAGCTAGGCAGAAGGTATAGGTAGGACTTCCAGGTAGAGAGAGGAAGCAGGAGATGAATCAGGTGAAGAGGAGAAGCCAATGAGACATGGAGGGAGTCTCCAATGAGACATACAGCAGGAAAGAAAGGCAGAAGGCCACATGGTAAAACATAATAAAGCAATTTAAGTTATAAAAGCTAGTGGGACAAGCCTAAGCTAAGGCCAAGTTTTCATAATTAATAATAGGACTCCGTGTTGTTATATGGGAGTTGGCTGGTGGGACAGAGAAAGACTGCTTACATATGGCACCCAGCATGGGACTTGAACCTCCACATTGGGCTTGAGAAAGTGATCTCTCAAGTAGGCTCAGCATACAGAGGCCCTGCTATGCAGCTGAGCACTTGAGCAGTGGACACTGGCTAAAAACTCCTGCCATAGAGAGACACAACAAATTCCCAGAGCTGCAGCAGGTGGATGCGGCTCTGGGCCTGGGTACCTGCCAGCATGAAGCTAGGCTCTGACAGAACGGAGAGAGGGTAGAGCCAGCTTCCAGTGCCCATCTTTGGTGGTAGCCTAGAGGTTTAAGATTTGTCTCCTGGGAGGCTGAGGAGATGGCTCAGTGGTTAAGGGGACTAACTGCTCTTCCAGAAGACCCGGGTTTAATTCCCAGCACCCACATAGCAGCTCACAACTGTCAGTAGCTCCAGTCCCAGGGTACCTGACATCCATGCAAAAACACCAATGCACGTAAAATAAAATTTTACATAAATAAATTTTAAAAAAGATTTTTCTCCTGTGGTCAGAGAGAGAGCTGTAATACATGGCTGCAGACACACAAAAGCCAGGTCCAGACACACACACACACACACACACACACACACACACACACACACACACACCAAAACAACAACAACAACAACAACAAACCCTCCTCTCCCCCGAAAAAAACCCTAAACAGGTACAATATGCTTAAAAAGGTACTTAGGTGCTAAATAAATAAAAAGAAAGAAAGAAAGAAAGAAAGAAAGAAAGAAAGAAAGAGGTATAGACAGTCACAAAAATAGTTTGAAAACAAAGTCTTTAAAGAATAAAGTAATAAAAAAATAATCCATGTAAGGTTGAAAAATATTATAACAGAGGGAGTTTGGACCTTTTTAAGATGCTAATGAACAGAAAACAGCAGTTGGAGATGCTGGGTTATAAAAGGCACTGATGGATTAAACCAGCCTATGTACTTTAGAGCTGCCTTAGCTTCAGAATGGAAGTTGGGAAGTGTGTTATCTTGGGGAAGGGTTGTGCTTTTGTTTCCACAGGAAATGAAAAGCTATGTACGATTCTTTCAAAATTAACAAAGGTCAGATTTGACCAAGGGAGACCTCCTGAGGACCTGGGCTACAGACATGAGGGAGGAAGCCAGGAAAGACCGCAGGACAGGTGACATGCATTCTGATCCCTCTGCTTGGGAACAGCTCTGAGACTGAATGAGGCATGATAAATCTGGTTGGTTACAGAGTCCTTTTGACATATTGTTACACGCCATCCTTTTATATGGCATGGATAGAGATTTATATTACAGTTTGGTTATGCAGTCCAAATTAACAGATGCCTTTTACCTGCTCAAACATAAAACATAAAATCATCTTTGACTGACTTATGAACACCACATATTTCATATTTGTGTTAGTATATATATATATATATGTTACCTTTAAAAGTTTGTGTGTTGTCAGGGAAAAAAAAAAAAGAAAGAAAAGAACCAGACACCAGTAAAGATAAGTAGCCCAGGAAATCCACCCTCTCAGAATGGCTCTGTTGCAGTTTCCTCAAGATTCTGCATCCAGAACAGCTCCAAAGCTGCTAGCTGAGATGGTCCAGCCCCACTACCCAGCCAAGACTTAAGATAAGCTCCACACTTTCCCATCACACAGAGACTAAACAACAAAAAAAAAAATAGTACAACCAGCTCTCCCAGGACTTGACCATTATCCCAACCTTCTCAGGGTCCCCCAAAGATGCTGTAGTCCCCAGACAATGGGAAATAATTTTAAGAGGATGACACCCAAATTCTCAAAAGGTAGGGTGGTGGTTTCTGTCTGTTCAGTGGATTATGGCTGTATATCATCATTTAGGGGGGTTGATTACAAGATGCTATTAGTCATAGTCAAGGGAGGAAACTAAAGCAAAAGAGATTAGATTCTAGGCTCTCATTCTGAAAAGAGGGGGAATATAATATATCATAAGAATGATAGGATAAAAGGATAGATTATTAAATCTACTTTTAAACTAAATAAGCAATTACTAACCTCAAATATTTTACATTGGCATGGATTTTTTATATTGATACAATTTTAAGGTCATTTTTGTTATATTGTATTTATGTTTCTACTCTTGTTTAAGGTATTGTACCTATGCAGCTCACTTTAAAATGTAATATATAATTAAGAAATACAGATTAGTAGGTAATCATCTATAATAATCAAACTGGCAGTCATGTTAGGTATGTTTTCAAGGTCAAAAATATATTTTATATAGACATATGGTCTTCAAAAACTTCAGAGACCTATTGAATATGGCCTTCTGATATTTTAATAACATAAGGCTTTACATGCCAGTGAGACACATCTGCTCCTGGCAGCACCAATTTACTTCAAAAAAGGATAATGGACATAGAAGAGCCTCCATACGGAGCTTACTTTCAATATGGCAAAGCAAGAAAGTGCTCTTGCCTCAACGGCTGGCAGTATGCTGTTCAAATTAGATGAGCAGGACACAAAAGAAGGTGACTGCCAAACTTTGTCAAGACAAGGTAGAACAGTTCTTCAAAATTCCTGCTTCACAATAAAGCCTGTGTGAAATTCAAGGCTTGTAGGGTCAAAGATGGATGCCCCAATGTTACAGAGGAACCTTGAGTGATTGTCCAGGAAACCGAATGTCCCCATTGTTTCTTAGTTTTGGAAGTTGCTTGCTCTGCACTTGTTTAATCAGGTAATATTATATCCTTCTTGGGGCTTTGATGAGGTTAAAGAGTAAATAGTTATACAGTCTTCCTTGTTACCAAATTCAGAAAAAAAAATATATAAAAGATGTAAAGTTTGTAAGGTTGAGAAACATAAAAGCTTAAGTTGTTTAAGAAAAATTTTAAGGTCTGAAAAGACAGCTTTTGGTTGGTAATACAAGTTAGGATAGAATGTATATTAGGTACAAAACTTTTGACTAACCAAGACACTCTAGATAATAAAGTAATTTCCCCAAATTTGCTAAATACAAATGGACTAGACATTACAAATATAATTCTTACTTGATAATTGTTCTTATTGTATATAATTTTACTGTATTAGAGCTAAACCTTTCATTTTTCTTTAGACAAAAGGAGAGAATTTGTGAGGTATTTATACACGGTATGAAGATACAGTGCTGCCATCGGTTAAATAAAGAGTGAACAGTCAATAGCTAGGCAGGAGGCATAGGCGGAACTCCCGGGCAGAGAGAGGAAACAGGAGATGAATCAAGGCACAGAGGAGATGCCAATGAGACATGGAAGACATACAGCATGAAACAAAGGTAAAAGGCCAGGGAGTAAAATGTGGGTTAAAGGAGTTCAAGTTATAAGAGCTAGTGGGACAAGCCTAAGCTAAGGTGGAGCTTTCACAATTAATAAGTCTCTGTGTCATTCCTTTGGAGCTGGCTGGTGGGACAGAAAAAGACTCGTTACTCTGTCCAGATCAGACTGGCCTGTGAGCATGTCTGTGGGAGATTGTTTTGCTTGTTAATTGATGTAAAAGAGACCAGTCCACTGTGGATTGGGTGGGACCACTACCTAGGCAGATGGTCCTCGGTTACATAATAAAAAAAGTTAGCTAAACATAAACCTCTGTGAACTAGGAAGCACCATCCCTCCGAGGTCTCTGCTGTACTTCCTTGGCTGTGAAGTGAGTTCCTTGGTCAGAACTAATGCTGTGTGGAATAGCAAGCAGGCCTGTCTTCAAGTTCCCTCTTGAGTTCCTACTCCGACTTTCCCCTTCTTCAAGGATGGATTGTGTAACCTGTAAGCTGAAATAAACCCTGTCCTTCCCCAAGTTGCTATTCATCAGAGTGTTGTGTGGAAGCAACAGACAGCAAACGAGAACACCGTGTGGTTCATCCTGCCCTCTCCTGGAAGGCCTTTGCCTCCCACATCCCTTCTCAAAGCAAACCCCGAGATGGGCCCCATGTTCTTCCTCTTCCAGGAGGCCTTTGGAGAGGAGTTGACACCCCTCCCAGCCCCCACCCAGCCTAAATGTCACAGGAAATGTCCCTGGGATGGGCTGTTAGGTTGTGACTTCATCAGAGGCCATCGGAGCACAATTTTGCTCCATCTACGCTTTGTTTCACCACGCCCAGAGTTTGCCTGTTCCCAGGAGCCCCATCCACTGTCTGTCTGAGTATACAAACCCTGAAAACAGACACAAGGGCTGTGGAGGGAATCAGGGAGAGGCAGGCCAATTTGCCTAGAGGTGCTTTGGTCTGGCAGGACACAGATTGACTCACCCTACAGAGGAGGGAGTGGCAATCACCTGGCAAGAGGTGTCTTTAGAGAAAGCCGGCCTCTACCTTTAGTCTCCATTACGCCTTGGAGAATAGGCTTGGAGGCTGCAGGCAGCCTTTTCTTTTGTCCACTGTGGGCCTAAGAAGAAGAGAGACACACCCTCCTGTGGCCCCCAGGCCCATCACTGAGCGGCCAGGCCTGTGTCCCACCCACAGATCTACACAAGCAGCTGCAGTCATGGATAGGTTCCGAATGCTCTTCCAGAACCTTCAGTCCAGCTCGGAGTCAGTGATGAACGGCATTTGCCTTCTGCTGGCTGCCGTCACAGTCAAGATGTACTCGTCCTTCGACTTCAACTGCCCCTGCCTAGCACGCTACAATGCCCTCTATGGCCTGGGCCTGCTGCTCACACCCTCTCTGGCCCTCTTCCTCTGTGGTCTCTTGGTCAACAGACAGTCTGTGGTGATGGTGGAGGAATGGCGCCGGCCAGCAGGACACCGGAAGAAGGACCTGGGCATCATCAGGTAGGGTCCCACACACGTCTCTGCTACCCAGGGCAGTTGGCAACATCAGGCACCTCCCCCGCTCGTATCATTTTTCACCGTTCCATGGCCACTACTATAATCATAAGAACGATTCAGGGTTTCCAGGAATTATCTGGGTCCCATTTGTTCCATCAGGTGAATAGAAGGTCTTTTGTTTGTCTGGTGCATGCAGCAAGACACAATAGTTTCTTTAAAGGCTGCATTTCCTTTCCTGGATGCTTCCTGAGACAAGCATCTATCCTGTTGTCACCTCAGGGTCGCATGTGGATACGAATCAGCTGGTAAGCCTTAGCAGCTCCTAAAGCCCACTGGCTGGGGCCAAGCTCCACTCCGCTGAATGCTTTGAAAGCAAGGCATCCCTAAGTTGACGTTCCTCAGCCCTGGGTGTGCTCCTTTAGCAGACCTGCTTCCCAGAGGATGAATCTCTGACACAGACACTGAGAACTGTGGTCAAGGGCTGAAGATGTAGCTCAGTTGGCGGGGCGCTTGCCTAGAATGCACCAAGGCCTGGGCTGGATGCCAGCACTGCATCCACCAGATGGGAAGGCACACTCCTGTGACAGAGGAAGCAGAAGGCTCAGGAGCTGAAGGTGATCCTAAGCTACTGCACAGAGTTCAAGGCCAAACCGGCATCTATAAGGCCATGCTGGGAGAAGCAGGGGGTAGGGGAAGAGAATATGAGAGAGAGACCGTAACCAAGCTGTCACAGCTAGGAAGTGGCCACACTGAAAGCCGGGTTCCCACTGACTGCGTGCCGGCTGTCCTTTGAAGCCCCCTTTCTCTGCTTTTAGGTACATGTGTTCCTCCGTGCTGCAGCGAGCCCTAGCAGCACCCATGGTCTGGATCCTTCTGGCCCTCCTTGACGGGAAGTGTTTTGTGTGTGCCTTCAGCAACTCCGTTGACCCCGAGAAGTTTCTGGATTTTGCCAACATGACCCCCAGTCAGGTACAGCTCTTCCTAGCCAAGGTGCCCTGCAAGGAGGATGAGATGGTTAAAGACAGCCCCGCACGCAAGGCTGTGTCTCGATACCTGCGGTGCCTGTCACAGGTAAGTAGGGCCCTGCCCGGGCCTTGATCCCTCATAGATACTATGCTGGTTTCATGTCAGTTTGACACAGGCTAGAATCATCTGTGAGGAAGGAATCTCAATTGAGAAAATACCTTCATAAGATGTGCTATAGGTAAGTCTGAAGGGCATTTTCTTAATGACTGATGTGGAAGGGCTCAGTCCATTGTGGGTGGGGCCGCCCCTGGGCTGCTGGTCCTGGGTTCTATAAGAAAGCAGGCTGAGAAAGCCATAAGGAGCAATCCAGAAAGCATCACTCCTCCATGGCCTTTGCATCAGCTCCTGCCTCCAGGGTCCTGCCCTGTTTGAGTTCCCGTCCTGACTTGCTTAATGATGGAGTATGATGTTGAAGTATAAGCCAAATCCTTTCCTTCCCAAGTTGCTTTGGTCATGGTGTTTCACAGCAATGGTTACCCTCAGACATATATCCTGTGTTGCTTTGGGGTTAGTGCTGAGTTGGGTCTACATGACTTCCCAAGGATGTCCCTCACTTCTGGAGCCGTAACCGAGAGCAGGAGATATAGGGCATTGGGACTACTACCACTGGGTCCCAGCGAACAGTGAGTGGGTCATTGATACCAACTGTCTTAGGGTTTCTATTACTATGAAGAGACACCATGACCACGGCAACTCTTCCAAATGAACTCTTGCCGTTCAGAGGTTCAGTGCATTACAATCACGGTGGGACATGGAGGCATGCTGGCAGACGTGGTGATGGAGAAACGGCTGAGAGTCCTACATCTCGCAGGCAACAGGAAGTGGTCATCTGAGACCCTGGGTGGGATCCTAGCATATATAAGACCTCAAAGCCCTCCCCTACAGTGACACACTTCCCCCAACAAGACCACACCCACTCCAACAAAGCCACACCTCATAATAGTGCCACTTCCTGTGAGCTTCTGGGGGCCAGTTACATTCAGACTACCACACCAGCTTACCCAGAGCATGCACCAGGTGCCTACCTTCCCGAAGTCACAGGAGCTGGATGGCAGAAGAGTGCTGGTGATTTCCTGCAATACCTGCCTCCCCACAACCTAGAACATAACTAGTTGAAAATAAGATAATCACCGTTTATTGCATGCTTCCATGTCAGGCTCTGTGCTAAGTATTTTCTGTGCATCAGTTTGTCTAATTCTCAGAATAACCCTTTGGGATGAAGGCAGTTGTTAGCATCTGGTATTTCAGATGAGGCAATGGAGGCTCTGGGAATTTTTAGTTCACAAGGCCAAAGTCACATAACTTGTAACAGGCAAGGCAAGCTTCTGGATCTATGTCACTGGTCCTTCTATCTCCTTACAAAGCAGATCCTCATCAGCTGCCTGGATCATTACTGGGTAGCCTCTCCACTATCCTGGGACATCCACAGCCCCACCTCTACCGAGGCTCCCAATTCCACCACCATCACCAAAGCCTGAGCTGGCCTGTGCCCATCCTGGAGCATTTATGACCCCGTTACACATGGGATGTCTTCACAACTCCAAAAAGCCCTGTTCTCTGGAGTGAAGGGAACATTTAGGCTCAGAGGAAATGCAGGCTTGAGGTGTGGTAAGAGGACCAGAACTCAAGATGTACAGCAGTCTAGGCTCTCCCAAGATCAGCAGAAAAAACATGGAGTTTTCTTTCAGTCAGACCCGGGTTTGCATCCTACATTTTAAGTTATCCATCATGCCTGGCTTCTCAAGTTTTTTTTTTTTTCATTTTTCTGATGCTCATGCATAAAATACTCGACTTGTTTGGTGAGGGAGCCTGTGTGTGACCAAATAAGGGAACTGTGTAAAGGGCGGGATGCATCTACAAGTGCCAAGGATTTTCATGTTTGTGGGCCTGGGAAAGGCTGCGGCTCTGATAGAGGAGATGAGCCGGGCAGCTGTGGGCTCCAGCATTGGAGAATGACTTCCGGCGTCCCCCACCATTGGCCTAGGATGCTGCCCTCAGCCCCATTCCCTGCCTCACAAAATATAGCATGGTTTCGAGGATGGATGGGAAATGTATATGAGGACGGGTAAAAAGATGAAGTGGTTGATGCGCGGATGCGTGGGCCATAAACAGGAAGAAGAATATGGAGGCACGAGTGGATGGGCGGCTAGGCGGATGGCTAAGAAGGACACATGAAAGAATGGCTAGATGGGATAGTGATGGACATATAGTCAAAGGGAGGGGTGATTGGGTGATTGGGTGATTGGGTGATTGGGTGATTGGGTGGAGAGATGGTTAGATGGATGAATCCGGAGGATGAACGCGAAAATGTATAGCTGTGATGAAGGGCAGAGAGAAGGGGAGGGGCCTTGGAGCGCACACGCTAGAGCCCCACTTCATCTCACTAATGCCTTCTCGTCCTCCAGGCCATCGGCTGGAGTATTACCTTACTGCTGATAGTGGTGGCCTTCCTAGCCCGCTGCCTGAGGCCCTGCTTCGATCAGACAGTCTTCCTACAGCGCAGATACTGGAGCAATTATGTGGACTTGGAGCAGAAGCTCTTCGATGAGACGTGCTGTGAGCATGCGCGGGACTTCGCACACCGCTGTGTACTGCACTTCTTTGCGAGCATGCAAAGCGAGCTGCGCGCTCTGGGGCTACATCGCGGTGGAATCCCGGAGTCACAGGAGCTCCCAGAGCCCCCAGAGGACCTGGATGGTGGAAGCGGGAAGGCCCACCTGCGTGCGATCTCCAGCCGAGAGCAGGTGGATCACCTCCTAAGTACCTGGTACTCCAGCAAGCCGCCGCTTGACCTTGCAGCATCCCCCAAGCTCTGGAGGCCTGGCCTCAACCACCGCGCCTCTATAGCTGCTCCAGGTACCAAGCTGTGCCACCAGGTCGATGTGTAGGACCCTTGCTCGGCTCCAGCAACAGCAGCAGTTTTCCCAGGTCAAATGGCCATGTTGACATGGATCTGCAAGCCAGTCTCCCTTGTTGACCTCTTTCCCTGATAGCCCAGTGTCTGCCTAGTTTCTGGGTATGTCCTCCTCTGTGGATACCAATCCCTCTGAGCCCGATCAAGTTCAGATTCTGATTCAGCGCTCCTAGGACTGAGTCCCTGAATCCATCCATCCATCCATCCATCCATCCATCCATCCATCCATCTATCCACCCTTCCTCCTTCCTTCCTTCCTTCCTTCCATCCTTTTTTCTTTCCTCCATTCCTTCCGTCCTTCCTCTCTCTTTCCCTCCCTTTCTCACCTCTCCTTTCCTTCTATCCTTGCCCCCCCACACACACACACCTTTTGAGGAAGAGACACACTTTAGCTGTCTAGGGGAAGGCCTTGAACTCCAGGCCTGGACTGCATGAGTAGTCTCCTGCCTTGGGCTCCCTTGTTGTTAGGGTTACAGGTGTGAGCCATCTTTCCTGACTCTCATCTCTAACAAGCCCCAACACAATACTGGGTCTTCTGGTCAGTGGACCAAACTTTGAGTAGTCACAGTCTGAATAAATCTGTTGTGGATATGGCTCACAGACACTGATAACCAGTTTAAAAAAATGGTGACAATAGTGTCACATGCCTGATATTTATTCATTTGACCTTCATGTAACCTGGTGAAGAAGGTGTGATTATTAGCATCCACCTTTAAATTTAAATTACACTTATTTGTTTGTTTGCTTCTTATGTGTGTGTGCATGTGTGTGTGCCTTAGTGTGTGCGTGTGCGTGTGCGTGTGCGTGTGTGCGTGCGTGCGTGCGTGCGTGCGTGCGTGCGTGCGTGCGTGCGTGTGTGTGTGTGTGTGTGTGTGCGCGCACGCACGCGCGTAGAGATCAGAGGACAACTTGTAGGAGCCAGCTCTCTCCTTCTACCATGTCTGCCTCAGTGATCAAACTCAGGCTGTCAGGCTGGGCAACAACTGTCTTTACCTGCTGAGCCATCTCATTGCCCTTTCTCCTTTTCTAAAGAGAAAATTATTGTATTTTATGGATATGGGGAGGGGTGGGTATTTGCTTGTGTGTGCTGGTGTCCATAGAGGCCAGAGGTGTTGGATTCCCCTGGAAATGGAGTCACAGGCAGTTGTGAACTGCCCGAGCTTGGGTCCTCTGCAAGTACTGTATGGATTCTTAACCCCTGATCCATCTCTCCTGCCCCGCCCCATACCCTCTTAAAGCCTTACTCTGTAGCCTTAGCTGATCTGCAGCTTGCAGGGATCACAATGATGCCAGCATACCCAGAAACAAAGGTGTGTGTGTGTGTGTGTGTGTGTGTGTGTGTGTGTGTGTGTGTAATGGGGTCCCATGAAACTTTGCTGGCCTCCAACTTTCAGTCTAGCTGAAGGTGACCTTGAACTCCTGACTTTCCTGCCTCCACCGCTTGAGTTCTAGAATTACAAATGTGTACCATGGTGCCTGGTTTATGCAGTGCTGGGGCTGGCACTCAGATCTTGGTGCATGCTAAGCACCTAAGCTACATTATTAGATCGATGTTTGAAAAAGAAAACTGAACCCAAAAGGTATTCAAAGTTGCCGGAGGTCACCAGAGTAGGAGTTGGCACTGGCTCCCAGGACACCTGGCCCTGGGTTCTCTTCTGAGGTATGGCATCAGTTTACTTCCTGGATCTGTTTGCCTCTCAATGCCCTTGTTGGGTTTCTTGTTGCTTCCACCAGGGTTCTTGTAGTAGGTTCTAGCAAGCTCTGCTTGGTAAGTTTCTCATGAAAGCCCTACGCACTGACTCTTAATGGCCACTCCAGATGGTTTCTATCTTCCAGACTGGGGGTCGAGCTCACTTGGTGGAATGTTTGCCCAGCATGAACCAGGGTTCAATCCTTAGCACTGTATAAACTGGACACATTGAACACACTTGTATCCAGCACTCAGGAGGTGGAGGCAAGAACATCAGATGTTTGAGGTCGTCCTCAGACACAAAATGAGTTCAAGGCCAGCCTGGGCTACACAAGACCTTGCCTCAAAAATAAATAATAAGCAAACAAGTAAACAAACAAGCACATAAATTAATAAATAAATAGGGCTGGTGAAGTAGCTCTAAGAGTAAAGGCACCAGCTGCCACCCCTAAAGATCTGAATTCAGTCCCCAGGGTGCACATAATAGAAGCAGAGAAGCAACTCTTGTCAGTTGTCCTCTGACCCCCACATATACCCCAGCCAAGCAAACACCACTCTCCCAGCACACAACAAATAACTGGCTTTGTTTCTTTTTAATCTTAAAATATAAACAACGAAGCAACTTTGCTTAAAAACACTTTGTATTTTCCTGTGGAATATATATTTCTGTGAAGTCAAGAAGAGGTGACATTCATAGCCCTCAGGTCCCATCAGTTGTGTTTGTAGCTGGCCACGGCTAAGCCTGGCTCAGGTTCTTTTTGTTTTATTTTGTTTTTCGAGACAGGGTTTCTCTGTGTAGCTTTGGAGGCTGTCCTGGAACTTGCCTTGTAGACCAGGCTGCCCTCGAAAGAGATCTGCCTGCCTCTGCCTCCCGAGTGCTGGGATCAAAGGCGTGCACCACCAACGCCCATCTGGCCCAGGCCTTCTGCCCTCTAGCTGGTGGGGTTGCCTCCCTCACCTTTCTGCCACCATCTCCCCTGCTTTGCCACATGAATCAGGAGTCAGCGTCATCCCCTTCTCCGGTGGCGCCTTTCCCAGAGAGTCCTGGCAGCATCCCCAGCCAGAGGGTGACAGCCTGGTAAGGGTGTCTCCAGAACCAGGTGGAGTCTAGCTTAGGGACTGTTAGACCTGTTGGGAAAGTCACAACTTAGTCTCTGGTGGCCCAAACAGGAAGAGCTGGGGAAAGATCAAGCCCTCAGCTCCTCTGAGCCTCTTCCTGAGTCTCCCTGATGACTCACTTGTGCCCAAATGCAGAGCCGGGTGGGCGTGTGTGCGCCAGTCTCTGCTGCTTCCTCGAGCCCCCGGGCAGTGTCGGTGCCCTGGATGGTCCCCTGCAACCGGGATCCCTCCATTAAGCCATTTCTACTCCCCTGGGCTTTTGCTAAGAGAGCTGCTGAAACCAGAAAATCCCTGCAGCTCAGCCTCCCCAACTTCCTGACTGTGGTCAGGCCATGCAAATGTCTGCAGGAGCATGGGGTGCAGGACATGATTTAGGCAAATTGCTAGCAGCGACTGTGGGAGCGGGGAAAGAGGAAAGACAGCCCAGCATGTGTGTGTGTGAACCCCTACCCTGGGAAAGGAGACTGGGAAGGGGCCTCCCTGGGCTCTCTGTGGAGGCAACATGGGGACTATTGACTGTAACTGTCACTCCTTCCCTCGTACACTGTGCGTTTATAGAGGACCTCCTGCGTATAGCACCTTGACAGGAAATACAGAAGGGACGCTTTATAGGTAACCTCAAGGAGATCATGGTTTAAGGGGACAGGGATGGGGACAGAAATATTGATGACCTGAAGCATAGTAGAGGCAAGCCATGTACCTGGAAGCTTTTGGGGACAATGAAGCTCTAGACTGAGGGACAGTGGCGATATCATGTGTTTGGGTCTTATGGGATAGGACTTTTTAGACATTTGGAGAGCAAAATGAAGAGGAACAGTGAAGACAGGAGAACGGAATTGACAAAGGTCTGAGCCTGGTGCATTTTCTCATGACGCCGATACCCATGGAGTGCGGGGGGGGGGGGCAGCGGGGGAGGCAGAGAACAAGTGCAAGAGGGACACTGTCCCCTTCCTGGATATTATGGGCTGGAGTGGAAGGTAGGGACATGATGCGTGAACTCACAACCAAGCAGAGGGATGCCAGTGAAACCTGATAGAAGCAAAGGACATTGGCTAGAGCCTGGAAGTCCATCAACTAAGTGCTGGTGCCTGAGCCTGAGCCCAGTGACACCTTCTCTGGACCCTCCTGCCTTACCGTGAGAGGCATCTCTCAACCTAAGACCCCAGGTGATACAGCTACAGACCCCAAACCTCTCTGCCATCATCCACCCATACATCCTTCCAAGTGTGAGATGCCTCAAGCTACAGCTAGCACCCAAACTAAGAATGTGGAGCACAGTTAACAGGCTTACCTGGCTTCGAAACACCCTTCCTTTCAAGGAGAGTAGCTATCTTGGAGGCCCAGACACATTCCTCAAGTTTCAACCAATCCTGGATTGCAGCCCCCTGTCCTACACACAAGGGAGACACGACATCCACCTGAGCAGGGTAGATGTGTCCTGGAAGCATCAGCTTTGTCTGTAGACATCTTCATCTTATACAGCCTGGGCACTCCAAGCCCCCACATCTACTCCCAGCAGGGGTGGGGGCGGTGCAAGAATGTGGGCATCCCCAGGGAGTACTTAATACTTGTACTATGTACAAGCAATCGAGGGAGCAAGGCAAGTCCTTAGTGACAAGGTCAAGCAGGAGATGTTACTTGGGTTTTGTCTAGGTGAAGGGATGCTGAAAGCTACAGGGCTGTGGAGAGAAAGGCTAGAGTGAGGCCAAGCAGGATTTAGGGTAAGGAGGAGGATCAGCTAAATAGAGAAAGGAACAACCAAGAAGCAGAGAGCACAGAGACAGGCCAGGAAAAAAGGGGGCTTCAATGGAGTTCTGCAGGAGCCATATGAAGCCCCAGGCAACTGTCCCGGAATTATAAAGGGAAGCTAGAGGGTTGGATCCTGTTCTAGTCTGTGGTGCTGATACAGGGATAACCATCCACATCCCTGTGTGGGGAAAGATGCTGGGCTGGAGGACCACAAGGGAAGCAGGGGATCAGCTTTCACTCTGCCATGTGCCCAACTGCACCCAACCTCTCCCCTTCCTTGCTTCATGGACTCTTTTAGGAGAGGCAAGAGTAAGGGCTGGGTGGGGGGGGGGGCATGTCCCTGAAAGTCTAGGGAAACCTGTGGGGAATAGTCTGGAGTGATGGGTGCTGTGGAACAATCCTTCTGTACACTGTGAAAATGTGTTGCTCTCATTGTTAATAAAAAGCTGATTGGCAGATAGCCAGGCAGGATTTTCAGGACAGAGAGAATGCTGGGAAAAAGAAGAGGGGAGGAGCCTGAGGAGTCATGAGCAAGACGTGGAAGAATCGGCCTGGGAAGTTCACAGATGAGGTGAATGAGCCTCAGGACAGCACACGCATTCATAGAAATGGGTTGTTTAAGTTGTAAGAGCTGGCTGGAGACAAGCCTGAGCTATCGGCTGAGCATTTAAAATTAATAATAAGTCTCCAAATGGTTATTTGGGGAGTGGCTGGTGGGACAGAACTGACTGGTAGAACAGAAAAGTCCGCTTACAGACAGGTGGGGGCAGAACAGAGGCGACACTGGGTTGCCTGCCAGTAGCAGCTGCCTTGGCAGTGAGCTTCGAACTCCACCAGGCCCTTAGCCCTCTCTTCTCCCAGACCCTCACTCTGAAGGGAAACCTAAAACCATCAAGGAAAGCCTCCTGTTTGGGTCTGAATTCTCACCTCCCCTCAAGTTTATCTGTTCCTTTGATCACTCATTTACATGTTCACCCAGCACTGAACATCTTCTGTAAGTACCAGGCACAGTGTTCTCAGTACTGGAAATAGAATCGTGAACAGGGGGTCTGGAGTGATGGCTGAGCAGTTTAGAGTACTGGCTGCTCTTGCACAGGACCTGGATTTGGTTCCCAACACCTGCATGGCCAGGCTGTTTGTAGTCTACACCTCCAGTTCCAGAGAATCCAATGCCCTCTGCGTTGGCATGTAGTGCACATACATGCATGCAGACAAAATGCTCAGACACATAAAATAAATAAAATGTCTTCTAAACAAGAATAGCGAACAAAACAAATGCCAAACTTTAGCCTGTGTGGTCCAAGGGGAGCCCCAGATATTAAATAAACATCCTCTCAACATAGCTATGTTTGAAATGAGGGGGCTGAGGAGACAGCTCAGTGGGTCAGAGAACTTGCTGTGCAAGCATGAGGACCTGGGTTCAAATCCCCAGCACCCATATTAAAAAGTCCAGCATGGGTATGCATGCCAGGAACCACAGAAGATAGAGACAGGCAGATCCTGAGAGTTAATTGGCCAGCCGGGGCAGCTTAGAAGCTGTGATTCTAGCTCAGCAAGAGAATCTGTCTCCAAGCAGCAAGGAGAGTGGCAAAGAAAGACACCCAGTGACAACCATCTCTGACCTCACCTCTATATGCACACACATGGATATAGTCACTTGTGCATACAACACCCATGCATACAGAGAGAGACAGAGACACAGACAGAGAGACGAAGAGACAGCAAGCTAAGCTGAGAGCTCAAGAAGACCCCTCTAAAACGGGGGCATTATCAAGCAGGCATGGGACTCTCCCTGTAATCCCAGACTTAGGAGGCAAGAGGATGGTGAGTTCAAGACTGGTAACACCTTGTCATGAATAAATAAATAAATAGACAAATAAGTAAGAAAGAAAGTAAATAAATAAATAAATGGGAGGGGACAACTTAAAGTGAATTTTAAAGACCAGCAATGGTGGCAGATGCCTTTAATCTCTGTGAGTTCAAGGCCAGCCTGGTCTATGAAGGGCTATATAAGGAGACCCTGTCTCAAAAGAAAAAAGTGGCTCTCAAAGATGAATAGGAAGAAAGGCAGGCAGTGGTGGCGCACACTTTAGTCACAGCACTCAAGAGGCAGGGGCAGGTGGATCTCTGAGTCTACTTAGTGGTCTACTAAGTGAGTTTCATTTCAGGCCATGTAAGGCTATACAATGAAACATTGCCTCTAAAAACAAAACAAAAGATAAGTAGGAGGGGCTAGAGAGCTTGCTGAGCAATTAAGAACACTGCCTGCTCCTCCAGAGGACCTAGGGTCAGTTCTCAGCACCTATCTGGCAGCTCATAACCATCTGTAACCCCAATCTCAAGAGATCTGAGGACAGTAGACACACATGTGCTGCCCAGACACAAATGCAGACAAACACCCATATACGCAAAATAAATAAATAATTTATTTTAAAGATGAACGGGAATGTCTGTGGGGAAGAACAGAAGTGTTCCCAAAACACGGAAAGTGCTCGCACAGACTCTGAGGTGGGAAGGATTGTCATGTTTGAGGAGTATGAGGAGTCTGGGAGCTACAGTGTACACCTTGGGGGAAGGGAGGCTACAGTGCTAACCCTCACAGAGTGTGTAGGACCCATGAGTGACTGTGGTACATCAAGACTTCTCAAGTAACATTGCAGGTAGAATTTGCAGGTTGTACACATGGCTACCACAGGTACCTTTTAACCATTGCGAATTCTTGACACATCTTTGCTACAAACAGGCAGACCTGTACACAAGACAGAGATTCCACATGGTGCTCTTTTGGTTACATGAGCCATCCAGGCCCACCCCATTGCCATTCTGGGGCTGTGTCAAGCCTTGGAAGCAGCCAAGACCCTCATCTTCCATGCAGCAGACATTCATGGAGAGACACCTTCCTTTCTGGATCTCCCTCATGCCACTCCCCTCTGATGCATGTCTTCTGGAAGAGTCCCTAGCAAGAATTTTCCAGGGGTTATCAACCTAGGGACTCCAGTTGTCTCAGGGACACTTAGCCTTATGGCCCAAGGGAAACAATAGTTTTCCCTTAGTCCTATCCATAAATAGCCTTTGTACTCAACAAACTTGATCCATAAGTTAAAGCAACAATAACAAAAAGTAAACAAATACTTTCCCTTGCCCTTCTTCATCCTGCATTCCTACCCACAAGTACTAACCTGGGCTCCACTCTCACTTCTCCACCGATGGCCTTTAGCTAATAGATTGGTATCGCCAAGTGGTGGCAGCACACACCTTTAATCCCAGCAGAGGCAGGAGGATCTCTGTGAGTTCATGACCAGCCTGGTCTACAAGGTGAGTTCCAGGATAGCCAGAACTGTTACAGAGAGAAACTCTGTCTTGAAAAACAAAAGAAAAAAAAAATAGATTAGCCCCTCTGAGCCTTGGCCTCACTTCTGTAAAGTGATAGAAATTTTGTCCCGTAGGATTGTACGCATGCAAGGTGTATACAGCAGCCAAGGTCATGGCAGGTCTTATCAGAAATCCAAAGATGGAGGAGGCAAAAGGCCACTAATGTGGTTACAAGCACACTTCTGTACACAGACAGAAGCCACACCGAGTGTGTATGGTCAGAAACTCAAGGGGACATTCTTTCTGATGTACTTCCTCAGCCTCTCCTTGCTCCAGACAAGGAATGATCCAGGAGGATCCAGCTCTGACACGTCTATCTGAAAGCAGTGGATTGAAGGGAACTTGCCCTAGGGTGGCTCAACAGACAGAGCTCTCTCTGATCATGAAACCGCATCACCTGTGGGTCTAGAGGTGTAGAAATAAAAGGAGCCTGGAAGGAGTTTGCCATTTACAAATGCAGATACATCCACAGAGACACGAACAGGAAACAGGCCGAAACCCTAACTTAGGCAATCTGTTCAATCCAATCCCAAAGAAAAAGCCAGTTCTGATGGCATGAGCCTGTAATCCCAGAATCGAGGAGGTACAGACAAGAAGATTGGGAATTCTCCATCTTTCTTGGCTACATAATGAGTTGGAGACCTTGTGTCAAAAAAAGAAAGAAAAGAAAGCCTTCTAAATCCAGGTAGTTCTACCATACGCCACACTCACCAGCCGCCTCTGCCTTCCCTACTGTGAGTAATATCCAGCTACACCATTTGCCACAGCCCCTATTGCCACCGTCATTTCCATGTCATGTTATTATCACTGTCTCAACTGATGGAAGAGCTCCCTGGGGTCCTGACGCTGCAGAGAGAGCTCACAAGGGCACAGAGAGATGACTTGCTTCCCCCAGAGCCCAGTGGCCCTGCAAACTCCAGCTTGACACCTCCTCCTCCCTCCCACACCCAAAGAAAACTGGTCCTCATCCGGCAGCTTTGTGGCTGGCTCTCTAGGCGGCAGGCAGCTGGAGAGACGGGGAGGGAAGCCCGAGGGAGGGAGGGACACAGTCCAGGCTGTACCCACAGGATTGGTCAAGCCTGTGTAGAAGGCGCCTCAGAGTCAGAGTGACTTCATCAACTGCCCGGAGCTCTGCTAGTACAGCCACGATCCCAGTCATGAGGTGGCCGTCCAGTAGGCAGGGTGGCTCACTGGAGTTGTCTGGGAAGCCACAGTGAGAGGGGAAGAGGCTGAGGGCCCTCACAGGACGCAATGGACAAGTTTCGGATGATCTTCCAGTTTTTGCAGTCCAACCAAGAGTCCTTCATGAACGGTATCTGTGGCATCATGGCGCTGGCCAGTGCCCAGATATATTCTGCCTTTGACTTCAACTGCCCCTGCTTGCCTGGCTACAATGTGGCCTACAGCATGGGTATACTGCTGACGCCTCCCCTGGTGCTTTTTCTGCTCGGCCTAGTCATGAACAACAACATATCCATGCTTGCTGAAGAGTGGAAGCGCCCTGCCGGCCGTCGGGCCAAGGACCCAGCCGTGCTACGTTACATGTTCTGTTCCATGGCCCAGCGAGCTCTCATCGCACCCGTCGTCTGGGTGGCTGTCACACTGCTGGATGGCAAGTGTTTTCTCTGTGCCTTCTGCACCGCGGTGCCGGTGGCCACACTAGGCAATGGCAGCCTGGTGCCTGGCCTGCCTGCTGCAGAGCTGGCTCGCCTGCTGGCTCGTGTACCCTGCCCTGAGATCTACGATGGGAACTGGCTGCTGGCCCGAGAGGTGGCCGTGCGATATTTGCGCTGCATCTCTCAGGTGAGGGGGCTGGGTCTCCTTACAGGCCAGGGTCCCTCTGGGTTTTCCCTCAGATGGCCGTGGGTAGAGGCGTACATTCCTAGCTGAAACTCAAGGCAGAGCCTGTGCATTCTCTCAGACAGGGTCACCTGGAGAGCGTATATGTTTCCACCTCCTCCATCCTGAGCTCAGAGCTGAGAAGCTGAGAGAATTTGCATTCATTTCCTTTCCCAGGCCTAGGCCGTAGTGAGGCCAGTGGGAGGCTAAGCCATTTGGGTACATTTCCCTGGCAAATGCCCCCAGCTGGTGCCTCCCTGTTCCAGGAGTGGAAGCTGAGAGTCTGGGTACCTTAAACAGGAGCACATGGATGAGAGAGATGAGTGGTTGGGATTGGGCTTAAGGGACTATCTGGGCATCGTGTCCTGGGGCAGTAAATTGTGCGATGAGGGGAGACGGGCAGAAGGAGGTGTCTGCTAGAGAAACAGGCACACTTTTGCTCTGGCCAGTGCCGGCCCCTCCCCCTCCCCCAGGGGGGGCTGTTTTCCTGTAGGGTCTGTCACCACCCAGACAGCCTCAAGGATCTCTGACTGAGTGTCTAAGCCAAGCTCTTTACCTCCTCCTCTGTGGACGCTTGTCCCATCGCCCTAGGCCTCGGGCGCTGGGGCAGCTGCCACTCCACGTGACCTTTTAACTATCACACTGTGTAGCTGGAAGGTCCCCTGAGAGGCCTCAAACAGCCTGACAGTAGACAAGTCCCTGTGACGGGTAGAGACTGAACTCTGAAGTCACTTTAGAATTAATTGGCTTTTATCTAGAAATCAGAAATTGTCAAAGGAAAAAAAAAATCAGATTTCCAGCTTCACTTGGAACATGAGAAAACCCAAGCCCTGTGAAACCACAGTGACCTAGTGAGCAACAAGGGAGACAGCCCCCTGACCGAGTTCTGGATTTTCCCACCTGCCCCCAAGGCAGCCACCCCCACCTCCACTTCCTTGACTTTTCCCAACTCTTCTCTGTGTAGATGGGGTCTGACCAGAAGTGCAGACAGGGAGGGGTGTCCTGCTCTGTGCCCTACGGTGAGCTACTGTCAGAGCAAATGTCAAAGCCAAGTGTCCCAGGCTTTTCGGTGGAGTTCAAGGACTGTCCAGGGTGTCGCTGGAATTCCTTCAGAGTCCAGCTCAGCGGGTGGAGGGAGTGTTCACTTAGAGGTGGTGCAGTTCCAGAAGCTGGAGGAAAGGCCCCAACCTCAGAGGAAGAAGGCCAGTAGGCCCGGGAGATCAGGAAAGGGCTTCTTAAGAAAGAGGCGCAGCCCCTGAGTGGCGCCATCACGATGTCTAATGGAGAGTGCTGTGTGCGCTGTCTTACGGTCATCATCACATCTGGTTCTCCTAAAGACCCTGTGAGGTGGGTGCTATCCCTAGTCGCCCCATCTTGTAGGTAGAGAAACTGAGACACAGAAAGCTCAAGTGGAGACAGGATTCATACCCAGAAGGCCTCACTCACCCCTGCCCACTGAGTGCCCTGCCAAAGCAGCGCTGTCTGTGCTCCCAGTTTCTGTGAGCTGAAGTATATGGCCATTTTACACATGGCGAGATAGAGACCAAGCGGTGGTGTCACTTGGTCCATGGCTGTTCTCTCTAGAGGCTCTAGTAAGTCCTTGGGCGGTCAGGACAGGTAGCCTGCTGACATCCTTCTCTCCCCTCAGGCACTGGGCTGGTCCTTTGTGCTGCTGACCACATTACTGGCATTTGTGGTACGTTCTGTGCGGCCCTGCTTCACACAAGCTGCCTTTCTCAAGAGCAAGTACTGGTCCCACTACATTGACATCGAGCGTAAACTCTTTGATGAGACATGCACAGAGCATGCCAAGGCCTTTGCTAAGGTATGTATCCAACAGTTCTTTGAAGCCATGAACCATGACCTGGAACTGGGACACACACATGGAGTGTTGGCCACGGCCGCAGCTACACCTGTGGAAGCTGACAGGACAGAGGAAGAGAGGGAGAAACTGCGTGGTATCACTGACCAAGGCACCATGAACAAACTACTCACAAGCTGGCACAAATGCAAGCCACCACTGCGGCTGGGCCAGGAGGCACCACTGATGGGCAATGGCTGGGCTGGGATTGAGCCCCGGCCTCCACGCAAGGAAGTGGCCACCTACTTTAGCAAAGTGTGAGTGGTAGCTGGCTGCAGAGACAGGAGTAGAGATCTGAACCCACAGCCCTTCGCCCCTCGAAGTAGACAGAAAAAAAATTCCGAGGCACAGTCACAAGTCCAGGCAATATCTGCTAGTGTGGAAAAGGGAATTTGGAGCTGAAGGACCTTACCTCTTTAGCTGGGACGCTGTCTGGGTGATCTGGGAGCAGTTTCACCTGTGCCTCACCTGTCGTTGCAGTATTACGAGTGTTCACTTCTGGCTGTAGGAGCAGGATGCAAGGTACCAGGACTGGTACCCAAGTCCTTTCCTGCCCTCATTGTGATGTTTTCCCTTCCATCCCTGGCTGACTGTCTCCACTTAGGCTTCCAAAGCCCACACCCAGTGTTTCCTCTTGCTCTAGACTTCTCTCATGCTCAGGCTCAAGGATCTGAGGGCAACCAGCCCTCTCATAATGCTTGCCAGTTTCTTGGGTAAGATGGAATGGGGCTTCAGCTGGTGTGACACACCTGGGTGACACATGATAAGATGCCAAGACCTAGGACCACATGATAGAGGCCAAGGTGTGTGCGTCGCAGGGCCCATTAGAACAACTTTTGAGGCAGACTCCATGTTTACCTCACACCAGGTACAAAATTAATATTCTCACACATAATCTTAGGAAAGCAGATCACCCATGGGGCTTGAGAGCTACTAATGGAAGCTGATAAATTCTTATTTTCTCAGAGGCTCCTTGGGGAGCTTGCCCCAAGGTGTGGTGAAGATAAAGGTGTCACCTAAGAGGGGAAGTAAAGAGTAGGATGGGATACAGCTGGGTTAAATGCTGGTCCTACCATTTGCAAAGTGTGTCCAGGGGCCTAGTGCCTCGTTTTCTGGGTCCCAGTCTCCTCATCTGTGCAACAGGGAGAAGGCCATCTACCTCATGGGTTGACCATGTCTAAACTCACAGGGCACACAGTAGACACCTGGGCCAGGGTGGTTAGTGTGCTTGTTAATCTCTGAGCCCATGGACAGCTTGCTCTCCCCTCTCTTGGCCCCAACCAAGGGACAGGAATCTTGTCCAAGCAAAGGAAACAGAGGTACAGGCAGGCTTCTTGTCTCCCAGTCCCATCTTTCAGCCCTCGGCCCTGTTCATCTCAGAGCTCAAGCTGACCTTTGTGTTTTCATTTTCCTTCATCCGCTGTCCCTCCACTCTCAGGCAGGGTGGCAGGGAAGAGGCAGTAGACCTTGACTCCAGCCCTGAATGAAGGGACCAGATGAATGCAGACGGAGCATGCACTGGTGTGTGGGGGCTTCCACTAGGGACAGGATGACAGATGACAGAAGCCAGAAAGTGCTTGGAGAAACAAATGTAAGGGAAAGCTTTGGTGAGTTCCAGCACCAGAGTGGTGGGAGCTAAGTAAGGCAAGTTTCCTAACTCGTAAAGCACTGTGGGAAGGCAAGGATAAAGAAACACCGATTCCTCTTCATTCATTCCTGCCAAACAGACAAGCCAGACTCAGGGGGGTTCAGCCTGGCACTCAGTGTGAGTTCCAGTGTCACAGCCCTAGAGAGCTGACGGCCCTGGGGCTATCTCTCCCTATCCTAGGCTCTCTGTCCTCTGATGGCTGACTCATGACTCTCCAGTCTTGTTAGTGAACTCCCAAGCATAGGAGCTCCTGGCCACTCTAGGGACAGGCAGGGCAGCTTAGAAGCCTGCTTCCCTGTAATTTCTACCTCTGCCCAGCTCTGCCCTAGGAGCCCAGAGGATCCCCCAGATTCCTCGATTCAGTTGTCAGCTAGCTGTACAGAGGAGTATAGGGTCGATGCCGGGAATTAGCTGAACTGTGGTGGGGAGAGCCGCTTCTGGGGATGGCTGGTACAGACAAAGGCAGGACTCTCAGAGAGAGAAGGGCAGAGGGGATGGGGTCTTGACCTTTTGCATTCTGGAACAACACCATCAATCCTGAACACCCACCTCTGCCCTGACTCCCACGGGGGCTATTCTTTAAACTGGCCTGGAGGGCAAGCCTGGGCAAGATCTCCTGGAGAGCCCCGTCTGGCTCTTGCCTAGACCTTCCCAGATACCCCCCAGGGGTGCACAGAGTAGAGTCGAGGCAGAGCCAGTAGGGCCAGCCACAGCGGGCCCAGAGGCGGGCTGGGACAGGACGCAGAAGCTAAGACCGCTCCTCTACTTCCTCTGTTTCTGTCTTGCGCCGCCCCCAGCAGCCCGCCCTCCTCTGCCTGGCGCTGGGAGGCTGATTTTCCATTCGCTGGCGAGAAAGTTCCATGCCACTGTTTTTTCTCTCTTTTTCTGGAGTTAAATTTGTTTGCAGCTGCTTGCAGTTCAGCTATAGACGCCTGGAGTTAAGTTTGTTTGTAACTGGAGCCCAAAGGCCTGTTGCTTTCAAACGCAAAAGCAGAGCCGCCGCCTTGAGGCCACTTTGCCTTGCAACCCCGAGTCTGTCCCAGGGTCTGCGGTGCCCACACTGCTTGCTGTCACTCTGAGAGGCCAGCCCAGGAAGCCAAGGCCACTGGTGCCTGCAGCCAGCCCAGGTAAGGAGGGGCCCCTTCCTGGGGTGTGCAGCTGTCAAAGGAGCTGGCAGGTTGGTCCCAGGCAGCCTCCAGGGATTGTCTGGAGAGGAAACCTCTGGTTTAGATCCCTCACACTGGACATGGAAGTACTGTTTGCCTGTCTCCTGTCCTTGGGAAGAAACCCCTAGCATAATAATCTCAGTCCAGTACATCCTCTGTTCCTTCCCCTTTCAATCGGGCATTTTGTACTTTAACACTGGGTGGGTTTCAGAGCCTGGGGCCACGAATTGTGTGCTAATTGGGTGCCAGAAGAGAGCAAGGGAGGGATGGAGGGAGAAAGGGAGAGATGGGGTTGCCTCTAGCCTGTTTATCTACAACAACAGGATGAAGTCCCTTCTTTGTGGGATTATTCAGGATCTCTGGGCTCTGAGCTGGGGAGTCAAACTGTTCCTCCTCCTCCTGGAGCCCACATAGCCACATGGCCCTGCCTGTGCCCATCTGGCGTCCTTGGCAGAGGCAGCAACAGGAAAATGGATGTGAGTATAAGCAGAAAAGAGCCGGCACAGGCCTCCCTATGTCTCCTCACCGCTAACCCCTCTCTCCACTTCCAGACTTGCTCTGGCCTGGGAAGTTTTGTTTTTTCTTCCCCTGATGGGGATGGACAAGGGGCCACACCCTGCCTGTCTCTCTCTGTGTGGGTGGAGCCTGGGAACGGAATTAGGGCTAAACTTGCAAAGAGCCTGAGGCCAAGGCCACTTCTGGCAGGGTGCCATCTCTGCTGCAGTCACAGATTCAGGGGAGGGCTGACAGGTACGATGGGCACTAAGCTGCCTGTGGCTGGCAGCTGCGGAAGATCTCTGGCCTAGGCTTCTTGGCGCGGAGCTCCTGCAGGATGCTGGATAGGGGAAGTTTGAGGGGACCAAGGTCTGAAGGAGATTGTGAATGCGGACTAACTTAGCTCAGACTGATTTTGTCCACTTCCTAAGTATCCTCAAGTCGTGGTCAAAGCCTCGCCAGGCTCCTCCAGGCTCGCCCAGCCTCAGGCAAGACACCCTGTCCTCCCCTGGTCTTCATTTTTTGACCTTTGCCATCATGAGAATCATCCCAACCTAAGTTTCAGATGCTGAATGACTATCAGACATTATTTGTTGTCCCCTAACGTTCCTAGGAAGGGGTCTGGGACTAGAGTGCCTTACCCTTTTCATAGCTGAGTACAGACATCTGGAGAAAAGACATGAAGTGTGTTGAGACCCTGAGGTCTCCAAAATGAAAGGGCTTTGTGTATCCAAGGATGCTGACCTCTTGTGTCAAATTCACTCTGGTTCAGAGGGCCTGGCTCCTCACGAGACCCATGGCTCCAGGCTACCCTTTGTCCATTAGGACAACCCCTGCAGTTTTGAAACCCATGCCACACCCTCCGAATTATCCCAAATCCTTAGCATATTTGTGCTTCCTGGGATCCCAGAGAGAAGTCATCCCCTCTCACCTGGTACCTCCAGCCATTCTTGAGCCTCCTGATGAAGAGAAGGCAGCGGCAAAAACATCTTAAAGTATTCGGGGCAAACAGACCTGATCATGAACTTGGAGGCCTGCCCTTTATTTATATGTGGCCCTGGCCAGGGGCTGGCTCACCCTCAGGAAGCCTCACCCTTTTCCGGGCTTGAGGTGGGGGTGCACAAGGCTGCCAGGGGGTTGCCAACCCATGAGGACAGGCAACATGGGTGGGGAGTGTCGGCACCTGGCAGGAACTTAAGCAATCATGGCTACCACCATTTTGGGGGAGCTCCCTCCTTCCCCACCTGCTTGACCACAGTGGCACCCCTCAGCCCGTGTTCAGAGACGAGCATTTATCAGTCATCTGTTTCACAGGAAGCACCCGATCAGCCACTGCAGATGATAGGATGGCATAGTCATGCTCTGCCATCAGGGTCCTGCCTGTGCTCCTTCCTAGTCTCACCAGAAGCCCCGATTGCATCGTCCTTGTCTGCCTCCTCTTGAGCATCCCATCCCCAGCCCACCAGGCACCATGGCGGCCTTGATCGCAGAGAACTTCCGCTTCCTGTCTCTCTTCTTCAAGAGCAAGGATGTGATGATTTTCAATGGACTGGTGGCCCTGGGCACGGTGGGCAGTCAGGAGCTGTTCTCTGTGGTGGCCTTCCACTGTCCCTGTTCTCCCGCCCGGAACTACCTGTACGGGCTGACGGCCATTGGCGTGCCTGCACTGGCACTCTTCCTTATTGGAGTCATCCTCAACAACCACACTTGGAACCTAGTCGCTGAGTGCCAGTATCGGAGGGCCAAGAACTGCTCAGCCGCCCCCAACTTCCTTCTCCTGAGCTCCATCCTGGGCCGTGCAGCCGTGGCCCCCGTCACCTGGTCTGTCATCTCCCTTCTTCGAGGGGAGGCCTACGTCTGCGCCCTCAGTGAGTTTGTGGACCCTTCCTCACTCACAGCTGGAGATGAAGCCTTCCCCTCAGCTCACGCCACGGAGATCCTAGCCAGGTTCCCTTGTGGAGAGGGCCCTGCCAACCTGTCAGGCTTCCGCGAGGAGGTCAGCCGTAGGCTCAAGTATGAGTCCCAGGTAAGCAGCTGTGTGAACGGCTCCCACGGTGGTAGCTGGTGGGGTGGTACACAATCGTATGATCCAGTGTGAAAGCCAGCAACTCTCCAGGGAAGCATTAGATGGCCTGTCAGGTCTCAGAGCAGGGTGACTGTGGGGCAAGGGTCAATTCATCACAGGGATATGTGTTTCTGATTTGCCTTTGGATGCTGGGGATGGACCCAAGTCCACACAAATGCCAAGCATGTACTCTGCCACGAAGCCCCTCTTGTTTTAAGCACTAAGGGGACACCAGCTGGAATGCCAGAGAAAGCACCCCATATCCCATGACACCACAGGGCCAGTCCCAATCTGCCTGCTGAGATTATCTTTACCCTGGCTTGACTAGGCATTGGACCCTGCAGGCCACCTCAGAAATCCTTGCTGTGGGCTTTGAGGTGATAGTGGAACCTGGTTGACTGCAGTAGTGACCATATTCCTGTCCCATCAGTGAGTCAGTCAGAGGCTGGCCAGGCAGAGGCAGGCTACTGCTGCTTGGGCCTAGCTACAGCCTTCTTGCATCCTGTTTGGATGTTGGTCAAGGAGAAACGGGCCAAAAGAATGGTCAGGGCTGGGAAGATGGCTCGGTGGTTAAGAGCACTGGCTGCTCTTCCAGAGGTCCCAAGTTCAATTCCCAGCAACCACATGGAGGCTCACAATTGTCTGCAACTCCAGTTCCAGGGGATCCGGCTCCCTCACACAGACAGACAGGCAGGCAAGACACCAGTGCACATAAAATAAAAATAAATATAAACAGGGAATCTGATGCCATCTTTTGGACTCTGCATTCACAAAAAATGCTGCCCCCAACACATGTACACACCTCCCAATATGTGTACATACCCCAACACATGTACATACCCCCAACACATGTACATACCCCCAACACATGTACATACCCCCAACACATGTACATACCCCCAACACGTGTACATACCCCCAACACGTGTACATACCCCAACACATGTACATACCCCAACACATGTACATACCCCAACACATGTACACTTCCCCTAACACATGTACATACCCCCAACACATGTACATATTCCACAACACATGTACACCTCCGCCCAACACACAAATTCTAAACTAATTCTTTAAACAGCAACAATGTAAGGGAAGAGGTAAGGCTAAGATGCAGCTCAGTAGAGCGCATGCCTAGCACACATCAGGCCCCGTGTTTGATCCCTAGCAGCTCATAAACTAGGTGTGGCACATGCCTGTAACTCAGCACTCAGGAGGTGGAGGCAGGAGGATCAGAAACTCAAGACCATCCTCAGCTACACAGGCCAACTTGGGCTACATGAGACCTGTTTTGCAAGGGGTGGAGGCAGGGAGGAAGCAGAGAAACGGGGCTAAAGTCAGCATCTGAGGTGGAAGACGGCAAATACAGAACACTAGTCCCTAATCCACAGGTCTACATGTGAGCCATAGGCACAGATGGCCTCAAACAGCACACCTGCTTCTTCCTAGGCAGACAGTGATGTTGTGTGAGATAGAGGCCTCGGACGCCTTCGGAGGTGGCATCTGAGCTGACACACAGTTTGGACTGGTTTTTGTAGAAGTGAGTCTCGTATGTTTAATGTGTGCTCTGTCACTGAGCTCCACTTCCAGCTCCTGACCTGGGTTTGGTGGAGTCCAGTGATAATGCACCGTCAGGGCTGAAGAATAAAAAAGGCAGAAGGCACAGGCTAAGCACGAGAGTGTGTGGGCTAAAGGAAGTAAGAATAGAAAAGAGTAAGTCCCACTCGCCCGCAGAGCAGAATCTGTGCCCAGATTCTCCAGGTGCCCCCCCCCCCCAGGCAGGGTCCAAGCAGCCTCCTCCCTGAGCCCCTCCCTGCAGGTGAGGTCCAGGCACCCTCCCTGAGCCACCCCCTCACCCTCCCCTTCCCAGGGAGGGTCCAGGCAGCTCTCGGCCCCTCCCTGAGCCCTGCCTATTCTCTGGCCAGCTCTTTGGATGGCTGCTCATCGGTGTGGTGGCCATCCTGGTGTTCCTGACCAAGTGCCTCAAGCACTACTGCTCGCCACTCAGCTACCGCCAGGAAGCCTACTGGGCACAGTACCGCACCAATGAGGACCAGCTGTTCCAGCGCACAGTGGAGGTGCATTCAAGAGTGCTGGCTGCCAACAACGTGCGCCGTTTCTTCGGCTTTGTGGCCCTCAACAAGGATGATGAAGAGCTGGTCGCCAAGTTCCCAGTGGAAGGCACACAGCCACGCCCACAGTGGAATGCTATCACTGGGGTCTACTTGTACCGTGAGAACCAGGGCCTCCCACTCTATAGTCGCCTACACAAGTGGGCCCAGGGCCTGACAGGTAATGGCACAGCCCCTGACAACATGGAGATGGCCCTGCTCTCTTCCTAGAGCCATCTTAGTCTCAAACAAACCCTCACAGTATCCTCACCAGATTTTTCTGTTAACTACAGTGTCTTGGGCATGGACCAATGGGACATAAAACTAGGAGTTTGTAAGGATCTTGTGGACCACATTGTCCACAGAAACTGAGGATGGGGTGGGAGGGGTTGGGGGCACTGACTTTGAAGACCTACTGAAATCTGTGGCCACCAACACTGTTCACAACTATGGACTTTGCCAGAGCTGGTCCTTCCCTATGCCATGGGTGGTCTTCGGTGGGCCTGCAAACTGAGAAGCATCAGCTGGTGGAGCCTGGTGCTGTCCAAACCACTGGGGGCTCCTTATTGTACAGGACACTTCCTGCAGTTAACTTGGGTCTAATTGCATAGGGATGCCCAGCTCCTATGTGTACAGCTAGGAAGCTGCCTCACCATTGAGGCATATATATTTTATATATTTAAACTTTTTGATAAAGCTTTTCTTACTTTAAAAGCCTACACTGGTGTTTGTGCAACGGACAAGGGCATGCAGCCCACTGTGAGAGGAAATGGGACAAGATTAAAGGGGACCAAAAATTGGCACCAGTACAAGGCAGGTCAGATGTCCTACCCAAGGGTCGAGTCTCTTGGGGATTTGATTGAGTTACCTGATATAATCTAGTCAAAGGCAGCCTGGCCTTTTGCAGGGGGCAGCTCAGTGAAAAACATCCCATCAGAACGTCCTGCCCTGGGCAGGACTTGTACTAAATAAACTCCAAGAACCAACAGCCTTCAGCTCCTCCTCCCTCTCACCCTGCATCGACCAGCTCCAGCCTCATGCCCTCCCTTGCCTCTGTCCTGCTTGCTGGCATTTAACCCAGCTATTTTTCACAGAAAACTCAGAGAACAATATAGGCTATCAGAGAAAGCTTTTAATTCCCTTAGGCCCAAGCCATACACGCACGCATGCACGCAGGCACACACACACACACACACGCACACGCACACGCACACGCACACACGCACAAAGATGCCAACAATTAGTAGGATCTTTGATAGCACACAGCCTGCTGAGCTGTGGCAGACTTGGAGGGGGTGGGGGGTCATCACTTGGCCTTGGGAGTCAGGCAGAGACCAGGCAGTTTAAGCAATACTTTCAGCTTTTCTCAGTAGCTTCGGTTTCCTATTTTCTTCTGGATTCTTCCTCTGTCCTGTCAGTCTCCACAACAGGGCAGATGGTACAGGCGGACCGGAGACAATGTTTACCCCACACCCTTTTGGGTATGGCCTGAGAGCTTGCCAAGAAACAAAATGGGACTCTGACCATGAAAACCACTGGTCTTTGCTTTTCTGCTCTTAGACTGCAGCAAACTCTCCTGAAAGGAATGCTTGTTTTTTTCTGAAGCCCAAGAGACTGTTGCCTGAAAAAATGGAGCAGCCTCAGGAAAGAAAAAGGAAGACATAAGGTGTTACATAAAACAAGAGCATTAAACCTCAAGGGCCTGGTGTAGTTTAGAGGAATAGCAATTGCTTAGCATGTGTACATACACGCCTTTAATCCTAGCACCTGGGAGGCAGAGGCAGTAGATTTCTGAGTTCAAGGCTGGCCAGGTCTGCATAGCAAGTTCAGGGCCAGCAGGACCAGAGGGAGAACCCTGTCTTAAAAAAGATTTTTTTTTAATTTTTAAATTTCATTCTTTTAAAAAGGAGAAAGCCTCTCAAAATCCTTTATTCTGGCAGGACTGTCCCAGGCATGCTGCAGAAAAAGCAGCACTTAAACAGTCCTCAAGCAACGGCTTCCTAAGCATCCAGGTGCCTGCTTCAGGCCGTGCTGTGGCGACTACCATGTCCTGTGGAGCCTAGAGCTACTTAGTCCTCCAGTACTGAGCTCTTGGCCTCCACATACTCCAGCGCCTTCGCCTTGACAGCCTGCACGTCCTTCTCAGTGCCATGCTGTTTCTCATAGTCCAGGTAGCGCTTGAAGAAGAACTTCATCCTCTTAGGGGCCAGGCTCAGATGAATGACACGTTCAAAGATGTCCCTATGAGGAAGAACAAGGAAGCAATTCCCTCAGGGTCCCTACCACATGACTCCTAGCTTGTGCTCCCCAACTTGGTCTCAGACACTAGGTCCCTCTAACACCCAGCAGCCACCCCATTTCCCATCTCTATCAGCGGTGAATTCCTGTCATAGCCTAAAGTTACATGGTGAAGAGAGCAAAGCTCCTGGGATGGGGACCCACTGAACCCACACGGGGGCAACCCACCTCCAACCCTCCTTGTCCTTTAGGGATTGTGGGGGACAAAAGTGAGAGGCCACCTATGACAGTTCCAACATGGGACCCCAAGTCTCCTGGCTCCCAGGCCATACCCCCAGCAGGGTTCAGACATACAAAGGCTGGAAAGGAGAAATCAAGTGGGCCAGGGAACCATGTCAAAGCTGCTGTTCAGTGTCAGCTCAGACAACCAGGAGCTGCCTTGGGTGACTAAACACCAACATGGCTAAAGCCCCTCCTGCCCCAGGCCCCACCAGCCAGCCCTGTCTGTCTTAGTCCTCACCTGACTTCCTTCTGGCTGCCATGCTTAATGGTCATGTCGATGTAGACGGACCAGACATCTGTGCGTTTGGGGTAGGTGCTCAGTGTGTTTTCAAAAATGGCTTTAGCCCGCTCTGCATCCCCCAGCTGGAACTCTAGCTGGGCAAACTTAGAAATCACGTCCACATCTGTGGAGAAAGGACAGGTCAGAGGCAAGACACTTCCAGAGACCCCTCACTACAGCACACTACGCTACAGGGACAGGATCTAGGATGTGGTAGGAGACAGACCAAATACACACACAAGCCTTGCAGACAGCCCCATTCTTAGGCCCATGGACAACAGAGTCAGTGCTAATTGTTTTTGTTCCTCCGTATTCAGGGTCCAGCATCTGACCTGCACACGTCACCATTCATGAGCACACCATCAGCCTTCCTAACTCAGGAGTGACTCCACCCTTTACAACTTTACGACTTTACGACTGCCACTTGCAGTATCAGGCCTGAGAGTGTTCAGGAACGGGGAAGAGCACTCACGCTCCTTGGTGGGCAGGCACTCCAAGGCTCGCTGCAGCACTCGGTGACTGGTCCCAGCCTGACTCCTTCCCAAAACAAAAGCGCCGTATTTGATCCAGACAGCCTTCTCCTGCCGGAAACGTTTTAGCATCCGGCTGTACAGCTCACCAGCTTCCTGTGGGAAAGAGGCAGTGAGGAAGGAGTGTGGGGAAGGTGAGGAAACTGGGAGGGAGGAGCCTCCCTAATTGTCCCTCCAGGAAAGAAGGCCCCAGACGGAAGACAGGTGTGAGAATAGCAAGGGAAAGCAGAGGGAAGAGGCCTATGAGGCTGGAGGTGACAGCGTGGGGAACCCAGGAGGTGGGTTTCTCATACACCGCTGGCCCTGGCCTGTTCAGCCTGGGGCAACCAGGCACAGAGCCTAACACCCTACCTTGAACTTCTCCGACTTGGTGTAGATGTCAGCCAGGTGCAGGAAAACCTTGAGAGGCTCATTGTACTGCACAGCCCGCTCGAAGACCTTCATCAGGGACTCCTGGGAGCCGTACATGTTTTCCAGGTTCAGCAGTGCCACCCACACGTTCAGCTTTTCCTGCTCCTCTCTGGAGGCAGAGTGGGAAGAACATGAACTCCATCAAACTCAGGCTGGACGCCCACGAACTATTTCTCTCCCAGGCAACAGCTATGTATGTCCTCAAGTCCCACCTCTAAGTGCAGACGATACTGAGACTATCTCCTGTCTCCACACAGCTCACTGTAAGAGGAACCTGGGCTCCCCTAGCTCTTACTGCCAGGTCTGGGCCTCCCCTGATTTCTCTCTCCATTCCCAGGAAGGAAGCCTCCAGATTACAAACTGGCTGATATTAAAGGTGAACAGGGTCCTGGGTCTGATTTTCTCCCACAGTGAAGGGGCAAAGCATAAAGTTGTCATCCCTCTACAGCAGGCTTCAGAAAGCCACCTCCACTCTGCCAGGAATAGGTTCACACCCAAGTGTGTGCTGAGGTCTCCCTGCTCTGCCTTATTACCCAGGAACCTTGCTAGCACACTGAGACCAGTAAATGTTGCCATAGCGATTTCATCGAAGAGGACCATAAAATATAAATGAGTGATCTGTTTCGGGTGGCTACACTTATGAGATGAGCCTGAGAGACCATGGGCTGCTACTGGCCTGGCTAGGAAGAAATGAGCCATGGTGGCAAACTCTGTGAACCAAAACAAAGTGAAGAGCCTAGGCCAGACCTGAAGGAGATGGTCTTCAAGGCCCTCTCGGCTACAGCTCGGGCCTTCTCAATCTCGGTGGCCTGCAAGTGGAAAGCCATGTACTGCAGCCACAGAATAGAGCTGTTGGGAGAGCTCAGCACCAGCCGGTCAAAGTCATCTGCAGACTCGGGCTGCCGCCCGGGGTCCATGAGTGCCTCCTCAATGCGTGACAGCTCCTTCTCCGCCTTCTGCTTCTCCAGCTCCCTTTCCTTTTTGCCCTTCTTCTTCTGCACGGAGGAAAGAAAAGTGAGCCACCTGCTCCTTCATGCCAGGGAGACAGAGGCAGAAGCCACGGGCTCACAGGACAGTCCATGGACCCCACAGAAAAGGGCACAGGAGTTGGGTCAGAGGAGTCTCTGAAGAGGAGCAAAGCCTTGGGAATGCACCAACCTTGGCTTGGTGAGGCTTCTCATCCTCCTCACTGTCTGAGCTCTCTCCTCGGGGTGGCAAGGCTGGAGTCAGAGAGTCAAGCCCCACGTCCCAAACGAAGCCTGAAGAGAGCTGCAGCCGGGGCACCTCTGCGGGCTTTGTCTGCTTTCCCTGCAGGATCACAGAACATTAAGGGAAGGAAACACAGACTTGTCTCCTGCCTGCTGCCACATCACAGGACCCCAAGGGGATCCTTAAAAATGCTCTTTCTAAATCAGTAACTTAGATAATAACTTTATAAAATATAAACACACACACACTCACAGTAGTAGGTCTGCAACAGAAATACTGATGGTGGCATGAATTGACAAAAGTGAGGAAGCCCTGCCCATGGCTGAGACTTCCACAGCCTCCACTCAAGCAGCGAGGAGCGTGGGCTCCCACCAGCTGTGGCTTCTCTTCATCTGCCCATCTTTCATTCAGTTCTTAATAAACATGTTATTAGTGCTAACAGACCCAGTCAAGGAGCTAGACTGGCTGAGGTAGCAAATGTACCGCGGATGGGGCACAGCTCTTGGCGAGGTCTCCCCCAGAAGCCTTTCTCTCTGTTTGGTGGTAACTCTTACCATGGGCAGCACCCCCGGCTGCTCCATCTCATCCTCTCCCTCCCGGTAATAGACCTCCACACCACTGTCGTCCTCTTCTGGTGTCCCAGACTTCTTCGGCCTCTTGTTTACTCTTTCCTGAATGGTGGGGGTGTAAGAATAGGAAGTTTCTCCTTGCCCTCAAGTGCTCTCACTCAGAGAAGGCTGGGCAGTGGCAGCCCACTTCACCCCCTTCTCATGGGTGAGGTGAGGTGAGGTGTGATTCTCCCCAGTGCTCACCTGCTCACTCACAGGTTCATGGCGCTCCCGCTTGCCCTGCCTATGCCTCTGTGACTCTTTTTTCTCCTGGCTGGACAGCTCTGCCTCTTCCTGCCCCTTCTGGTTCTTCTCTTTCCTTTTCTGGCTCTTTTTCTCTTCTCCTTTCCGGACCCTCTCCTTGGCACCCTCTTTCCTCTCCTCTCCGTTTAGAAGCGGTGGCTCTGGGGAGGCAGAAAACAGGTCCGGCTTCCCAGTGTCGCTGGGAAGGAGTGACAGCTCTACCTGGCTCCTTTCCGGGTTCACACTAATGCAGGAAGAGAATAGGGGGAGGAAGGAGGACAGAAGGTGACTGGTGCTGCAGGCTGCCCAGACCCTGTCTCAGCAGCAGGCAGGCCTTCCTTATCAGGCAGGGCTGGCCTGCCCCACCTGCCGTGCAATGCTCAGTATTCTCAGGGAGGATTTACATATTTCATAGGCTCAGTGGAAAAGTCAGCGAGCATCTAGTATGAACCTGCTCCATCACCAACACGGAGGCCACTTCTACTCCAGGGCTAAGGCTGGAGCTGAGGTCACTCAGGTTCCATCACTCTTTTGAGTACTCCATGTATCACTACCCACGCCTTTATGTTCTGAGTCTACCTCAAAATCTCCTCCCAGGGCTCCTAGAGAAAGGGGTCTAATTCACACCAAAGAAGGATAGAGAGAGCAGGTGGGGAAGACACCTACCGTAGGACCTTGGCAGTGACCAGCTTTCCCTTGGGGAGGTAACTGTCATAAAGTTCTTTCTCAGGTGGGCGACACTGAGACACGTGTGAGTATTGGGCCAAACCCACAACCGAAGGCCCAAGCCTGAAAGCAGACAGACAAGAGTCCTGTGGGTACAGATACAACACGATCCCACCCACACCCAGTGTCTCCACTTTTACAGGGCCTCAAGTTTCTTTGAAAGGATAAATGAGATATTGGTTCATGGCATCCAGGAGGATAAAGTTGGTTTTGGAAACAGGAAAAAATTTAATATATAAGGAAGCTATGAATTCAGATTTTGTTTTGAGGTACAGAAAATCCATCCCAGGCAAGCTAGTCAAGGGCCCCATCACCAAGCTCCACAGCCCTAGCTGGCCTGGAATTCATGATGTAAGCCAGTCTAACCCTGCCTCTGCCTCAGAGCACCGTGGTTAAAGCTGTGCACCACCACAGCCAGCTTCCCAGGTTCTTTCATCCACTATAGCACCATAATGTCTAAGTCACAAACCTCTGAACACACAGCAGGGAATGTGCGGTGCCGGTGCTTAGGAACAGTGTGATCATATTAAGAATCATGAAGCTGGGTGGGGTGGGGCGCATGTCTTTTTGGAACTGAAGAGATGGCTCCCAGCACCCATATGGTGGCTCACAGCCATCTGTAACTCCAGTTCCACAGGATCTGATGCCCTCTTCTCAACTCTGCACACATTAGAGCGCCAGGAACACACGTGTTGCACATACATATACACATGCAGGCAAAACACTCGTAGACATAAGATTTACAACTTGGAATTTTACAAACTGATAATATATAAGCCTCCTCTACATTCTTATCAAAGTTGACTGGGGGAGCACGCTCAAGGCCAAGAAGGCAGCCCAGGGAAGCAGTCTCTGGATGCAAGCCCCAAAGCCTCAGAGCTTCACGTTACTCACTCTACGAGCACACCATGTGACAGGACAGATTTCACATAGCCCCTCAGGAGCTGCCCTTCCTTGACGTCCTGGATGGAATTAATCTCTGGATCTTCGACTTTACTTTTTGTTTCTCTGTTTGTCCTAAAGGAATACAAGGCTTACATATACATACTTTACAGATATATACTTTACAGATACATACTTTACAGATACATACATAACCACTGCGGCTCCCCCAGTATTCCTGCAGCATTCACATTGTGTATGGCCGCCTCAGCACCTAGAGCACTGCAATCTACAGAGCCCAGCCTGCTCACTCCTGTAGTCCCGCCAGACCAGGGCTATGTGTCTGACATTTGGCTATGCAGACACAAGCCAGAGAGAGGCCAAGTTTAAAGCCTGACCCTAGCACCACCCATTTCTAGTCATGGAATAAATGGATCAACCCCTTCCATCCCATACTCACCCCCAATCATGGACCTTAGAACCAGACAGCTCCCCTTA